>NC_068282.1:2406000-2453500 GCF_025860055.1 Xyrauchen texanus
ACAAAACATAATGATTGTACATAAGAACTAATTACACATGCAAACACAACAATGACTAAAGGTTAGCATAGCATGCAGACATGATTTTAGTCATGAGATTTCACAGAGTGAGTTTCATTCTGTGCCATTTGAGGCATCACTGAGTCTGTGTCGTGTATTTGGCGCCATCTCCTGGTGGCCATATGTAACATTGTGCTTCATGTGGATTATCTAATGATCTATACATCTGATTATCTTGTGTGTGGACTCGTTAGAAAGATAATCACAGACTCTAAATAATCATATGTGATATTTTATGTTCTGTTTATTTTAGTAATGAGATTTCACAGAGTGAGTTTCATTCTGTGTCATTTGAGTCATCATTGAGTCTGTGTCATGTATTTGGCGCCATCTCCTGGTGGTCATATGTAACATTGTGCTTCATGTGGATTATCTAATGATCTATACATCTGATTATCTTGTGTGTGGACTCGTTTGAAAGATCGGCGGGCTCAACCGAGATTAAAGGGTTAACCATGGTAATTCTTGTGGATCCTATGGTATTTGTAGTAAAACCTTAATAACCACAAAATTCTGATTTTTATTGCCCTAGTTTTCATTTTCATGTATTATTACTATGGTTTTACTATATGTATCAAGGTTAAAATATGGTTATTACAGTAAAACATGGTTAATTTATTAAGAGGGCACGCAAAACTATATCCCAAAGTTTTTTTTCCCACCCTGACCTCTGAGGTGCTCCATAGTACTATGGTATTTTTTGCACTGTGAAGGTACTTCTTTTTACATTTTATGTATTCGGCAGACGCTTTTATCCAAAGCGACTTACAGTGCACTTATTACAGGGACAATCCCCCCGGAGCAACCTGGAGTTAAGTGCCTTGCTCAAGGACACAATGGTGGTGGCTGTGGGGATCGAACCAGCAACCTTCTGATTACCAGTTATGTGCTTTAGCCCATTACGCATCACTGTGTAATGGTACCACCATGGTTCTGTTTTGTATGGGTGATTTTAACACACACACACACACACACACACACACACACACACACACACACATATCATTCAGCAGCTGTTGAGTAATGCTAAAGACAGGAAGTTCTATAGCCCTTCCAAATGAACGCTAACTGTTGTCATGTCATCAAGGGGCCGACTGATCCAACCGATTAGCCCTAAAACAACCGGTTACTGTTGCGTCTGACGGCGGTGTGTGTGCGGCCGGTGTTCAATCAAACCATTGTTCCTCCATGCACCCACTGACTCTCCATTAAAACCTTTGACCTCCCGTGTGGCCTAGGATTGAAGCCTCGCTGGACATCAGAGTGCACGAGTGAAGTCGTAGCGCTGGGTGGGTGGCGTTCAATGACCCCGAACAGCACTTTGTGGCCCTCATTGCTCGCTGGAGGCCCCTGAGGGCCCTCAAGAACTCCAGATAGAGTCGTTTTTAAGGGCACCACAATTAGCGAAGACCTAACAGGGCTTGATCTAACGACCATTGAAGCCTGTTGATGAGTATGCGCGAGTGAAAATAAATAGTGGCGGTACCATGATACAGAGATAGTATTTAAAAGAATATAGGTGTCAAAAAACATAGAACATTGTACTTTTTTATTAGTGTGTGACGATGGTTTTTTACAAGGTATATTTTACGTTTTATAGCACTATATGTTTAGTATGGGTCTGCTTCTTCTGCTTAAAACTGAAATAGCTGGTTCTGGAGGTCCCTAAAGTGGCTAGTTTAATGTTTAAAGATTTGGTTCACATAGTCGACAGCATGTTAGCATACATCTGGACTTGAATATTACACATGCACATTTAACATGAGGCATATGTCATGATACAGCTGGGAAATGGATAGTTTTGGCTACTAAACTGCATTGAAACAAGATTGGAGACATCAGTTAGATCAGGCCAGCTGTGTGTGTGTGTGTGTGTGTGTGTGTGTGTGTGTGTGTGTGTGTGTGTGTGTGAGATACAGTAGCAATAAGAATGACATTTACATTTCAACAGGCTTTAATCAAGTGACAGCTTGATATCTGTGTTTTTAGAATGAAGCTGTAACAGCCAATCAGAGCAGCCGCTGAGTTGAGATTGAATTCCCAGCCAATCAATTAGTCCCACAGAGGTCAGACTGGCAGCAATTCAATGAGCTCACGATGCTGTTGATGAGCAAAATGGCAGCGCCACACAAACACACGTTTTACGTTTGTAACTCTTTATTTTAAGGGTCCACAATAATGCATTAGTTAAGCATGAATAAGACATTAATTAATCATTAATTAATGATTGTAGAGTAAGGCTCTACAGTAGAGTTAGCCATCATTTAGAACTATTAAACGTCTTATTTTTGAGTTGAAAGTTATGTAATTAATGGTCTATTTTAGAGATCCATCATGAGTCACGTTTAATAAACAATGTTCAGCCAGCAATTAAGGATTATTAGTATTGGCTTTACAAAGCCGTTACTTATCATTGTGCCACCCTGCGTCCACATGCATGGACATTACGCTTTGGCTTCGCTATAGCTTCATTTAAACAAACAGATCTCAGTTCAGGACACTCGTTAAAGTGTTAAAGTCATGTGACAAAACAACATAGAGCCGAGTTTGTCTTTGGGAGAAACCGCTACAAAACTACATCCAGTAAGAAACCTTATTAAGTGTTTACATTAAAACATGTTTGAGTCAAAAGATTCATCTCTAATTTAATTCGATATGCCTTTTTTTTTCAATTTGAGCGATTTATTGCGAAACAGCAGCTGTTAAACACAATGACCACATACGTGGACTATAGGCTCATTTTCCAGGAAGCAGAAAATTTTTGCTTTCAGAGGCTTTATATGGAGTTAGGATATAAATAAGGTGCATTTCAAACTGTTCTGAGACCAGTGCAGACAGACAGCACACTGGAGATTAAGTCGTGCACTAAATAGGGAGCAAGGGAGCATCCTATAGCTCTCCTATAACTGTTCTGAGACCAGTGCAGACAGACAGTACACTGGAGGTTAAGTTATGCACTAAATAGGGAGCAAGGGAGCATCCTATAGCTCTCCTATAACTGTTCTGAGACCAGTGCAGACAGACAGTACACTGGAGGTTAAGTCATTCACTAAATAGGGAGCAAGGGAGCATCCTATATCTCTCCTATAACTGTTCTGAGACAAGTGCAGACAGACAGCACACTGGAGGTTAAGTCGTGCACTAAATAGGGAGCAAGGGAGCATCCTATAGAAATGACTAAAATCTTCTATTTAAGACAACGTAACCCCCTGTTCTAAAGTTAAATTTCACCTAATCAAGTTATTGGATTGTTTTGCACTTATTAAGTGGTATTTTAAGTTTATTGAACTGTATTAAGACAGTAATTATTAATACTAGTTTACAAAATTGTTACTAATGAACTTCGTTAATGAACTACAACTAGTGAACTAATTGCATTCAATGAAATGAATATTGAAATGAAGACAAATTGATTAATTTATTAAGTTTTTACAATATTTGCAATAAACTATAAAAAAGTTCAGTTTTATTTGAGTAATTTATTAGTTTGAAAGGCTAATATTGTTTAGTAAACTTGAAACAGAGCATTAATTACATTACTTTCTACACAAAAATTAGACATTTAATACGTTTTAATTTATGGTTAGTAAAGCCTCACTCGACATTCAGTTCATTGTTTGTATAGTTAATTATTGTAGACCCTTAAAATACATTTTTACCTTATTTTTTTTATTATTAGATTTGATCATCTCAGGAGTGTCTAAACAAACGAATTAATACAAACGTTATCAAATGAAAATATAATAAATAATAAAAAATAAATTTGTCATTCATTTCATCCCAAATTTGAATTCCCTAAAATTCTGTTTTACTCTTTTAATAAAATGTTTACGATTATAATAATTTTGTGGTGTCGTAAATAGTTCGTAGTCTTTCAATCGTTTTCAAATGGTCTTAAAATGGTAATTAATCGGGTGTTTTTAAGCTTATTCTATTCATATAACCTCTCAAGATCGTGTCTAAAAGCTCCAGTAATAAATCAGTTGGAGAGATTTGAAGATTCATGATCCGTGTCACGATTGTCAGCCCACTGAATTGAGAGTAAGACTATAAATCAATAAAGTTAATATGACTGATATTGATGCTCATGTGTGTTTTAATTGGAAAGGCGAGAGGATTTTACATGCAACATGTGCAGTGCATTGGCCAGACTGGAGTGGTGTGTTATTTGTTCAGTTGTCAACATGCACGAGTCTTGCTCAGACACACACACCCTCATGCACTGCGAGAGAGAAACAGATGTGTGTGTGTATTGTCAGCGTGTGTATGGACTGATCGGCACCAGGTGCAGCCATTGTTTTGCTTCCCCCTCTTTCTAGTCCTGTCAAACTCTTATTTTCTATCTCTTTATCTTCTCTTTTCTCATTTCCTTCCTCTTTCCCTCCGAAGAGGAACAATTTACAACTCAGAGGTTGCTCGTTTGTTGCTCAGGAGATTTAAAGGGATAGTTCACAATGCTATCGAGTTGAGTCTCAATGCTATCTAGGAGAAACAATTGTGATGTTAAAGAGGTTTCTCTCAAAATAGCGACACGCATAATAATAATAATTCCTTACATTTTATATAGCGCTTTTCTAGGCACTCAAAGCACTTTACATAGCATAGGGACGCTATAGTGCGCCAGAACGCCTACACACCACACACCAGCAAATGGTGGGGAGGAGAAAGTAGAGTGATGTAGCCAATTCAGGGATGGAGATTAATACAAGGCCATGATAGATAGGGGCCAATGGGGGGAACTTGGCCAGGACACCAGGGGTTACACCACTACACTTTACAAGAAGTGTCCTGGGATTTTTAATGACTACAGAGAGTCAGGACCTCGGTTTAACATCTCATCCGAAGGACAGTGCCTTTTTACAGTATAGCGTCCCCATCACTATACTGGGGCATTAGGACCCACACAGACTATAGGGTGAGTACCCCCTGCTGGCCTCCCTAATACCTCTTCCAGCAGCAACCTTGGTTTTCCCCAGGAGGTCTCCCATCCAGGTACTGGCAAGGCTCAACCCTGCTTAGCTTTAGTGGGCAACCAGTCAAGAGTTGCAGGGTGATATGAGACTGTTTTTGGCATACAGTAAAAGTAAACAGCTTTAAAATGAGAAATGTTTGAATTCAGATTGAGACAGGAAGTGCCAAACAAAAACATCTGAAAAGCAGGAGAATTAAGTTAAATTCTCAATTTGTTCTCCAATTAGTCTCATTGTTGTCTAGGAGAAACAATTGAGATATGAATGAGATATTATTGTTTTTTTTATTTCATACGTCAACTTTTGGTGTCATGTTATCGAGGTAACCCCATATTGTGCCTTACCTAAAGTTTCTCTTTCATAGCTTAGATATGTTTCATTAAGTATCAACTTTGTCTCAGACGTTTCTCCTAATATTTCTAAGGAAACGCACCATGTGACATAAATGAGACTGTTGTTGACATACAGTAAAAATAAAGATCTTTAAAATGAGAAAGGTTTGAGTTCATATTGAGATCTCTGACTTTGGATTGGAGACTTTGGTATCATAGCAAATCTGAGCACAGTTTGAGACATTGTTGAGATCTCGTCTGAAACTCGAGAGGAGACTAGTGAGATTACTGCTTTTGTTCTAATGAGAAACATCTGAAAAGCAGGAGACATAAGTTAAATTCTCCATTTGTTCTCCAATTAGTCTCATTGTTGTCTAGGAGAAACAATTGAGATATGAATGAGATCTCATTTGTGGTTTTATTGTTTTTATTCCATACGCCAACTTTTGGTGTCATGTTATTGAGGTAACCCCATATTGTGCCTTACCTAAAGTTTCTCTTTCATAGCTTAGATGTGTTTCATTAAGTATCAACTTTGTCTCGGATGTTTCTCCTAATATTTCTAAGGAAACGCACCATGTGACATAAATGAGACTGTTGTTGACATTCAGTCAGAGTAAAGATCTTTAAAATGAGAAATGTTTGAGTTCATATTCAGATCTCTTAGACTTTGGCATCTTGACAAATCCGAGCACAGTTTGAGACATTGTTGAGATCTCATCTGAAACTCGAGATTAGACAAGTGAGATTACGGTTTTTTTTCTAAGGAGAAACATCTGAGAAGCTGGAGACTTAAGAAAAATTCTCCATTTTTTGTATAGTGAATCTCATTGCTATCTATGAGAAACAATTGAGATGTTAAAGAGATCTCATTGAGATCTGATTTTTTCCCCCCATATTTCAACTTTTTATGTGATTTTAGCAAGGTAACCCCATATTGTGCCATACCAGGAGTTTCTCTTTAATAGCTCAGGTATGTTTCATTTAAGTATCAACTTTGTCTCAGATGTTTCTCCTAAACTTTCTTCGGAATTATAAAAATCGACACAAATGAGACAAATGTTAAAGAGAATTATCCCTATATTGTACCATACCAGAGGTTTCTCTTTTATAGCTCAGGTTTGTTTGATTAAAGTATCAGCATTGGCTCAGATGTTTCTCCTTATATCGCTTGAGAAATATTCAAATCAACAAGAATGAGACTGTTGTTGACATTCAGTAAGAGTTAAGATCTTTAAAATGAGAAAGGTTTGAGTTCATATTGAGATCTCTGACTTTGGATTGGAGACTTTGGTATCATAGCAAATCTGAGCACAGTTTGAGACATTGTTGAGATCTCGTCTGAAACTCGAGAGGAGACTAGTGAGATTACTGCTTTTGTTCTAATGAGAAACATCTGAAAAGCAGGAGACATAAGTTAAATTCTCCATTTGTTCTCCAATTAGTCTCATTGTTGTCTAGGAGAAACAATTGAGATATGAATGAGATCTCATTTGTGGTTTTATTGTTTTTATTCCATACGCCAACTTTTGGTGTCATGTTATTGAAGTAACCCCATATTGTGCCTTACCTAAAGTTTCTCTGTTCATAGCTCAGATGTGTTTCATTTAAGTATCAACTTTGTCTCAGATGTTTCTCCTAATATGTCTAAGGAATTACGTAACGTGCAACATAAATGAGACTGTTGTTGACATTCAGTCAGAGTAAAGATCTTTCAAAATTTGAGAAATGTTTGAGATCTCATGACTTCAGATCTCTGAGACTTTGGCATCTTGACAAATCTGAGCACAGTTTGAGACATTGTTGAGATCTCATCTGAAACTTCGAGATTAGACAAGTGAGATTACTGTTTTTTTTTCTAGGGAGAAACATCTGAAAAGCTGGAGACTTAAGCGAAATTCTCCATTTTTTGTATAGTGAATCTCATTGCTATCTATGAGAAACAATTGAGATGTTAAAGAGATCTCATTGAGATCTGATTTTTTCCCCCCATATTTCAACTTTTTATGTGATTTTAGCAAGGTAACCCCATATTGTGCCATACCAGGAGTTTCTCTTTAATAGCTCAGGTATGTTTCATTTAAGTATCAACTTTGTCTCAGATGTTTCTCCTAAACTTTCTTCGTAATTATAAAAATCGACACAAATGAGACAAATGTTGATGGGCAGTAAGAGTAAAAGTTTTAAAATTAGAAATATTTGAGTTCATATTCAGATCTCTGACTTTTAATTGGAGACTTTGGTATCTTAGTAAATCTGAGCACAGTTTGAGACATTGTTGAGATCTCATCTGAAACTCGAGATTAGACAAGTGAGATTACGTTTTTTTTCTAATGAGAAACATCTGAGAAGCAGGAGACTTAGGTTAAATTCTCCATTTGTTCTCCAATTAGTCTCATTTTTGTCTAGGAGAAACAATTGAGATATGAATGAGATATTATTTGTGTTTTTCTTTTTTTAATTTATTCCATAAGTCAACTTTTGGTGTCGTGTTATCGAGGTAACCCCATATTGTGCCTTACCTAAATTTTCCCTGTTATAGCTCAGTTGCGTTTCATTTAAGTATCAATTTTGTCTCAGACGTTTCTCCTAAAATGTCTAAGGAAATATGTAAATCAACATAAATGAAACCATTGTTGACATTTTGTAAGAGTAAAAAGCTTTCAAAATTTGATTCATATTGAGATCTCTGACTTTGGATTGGAGACTTTGGTATCGTGGTAAATCTGAGCACAGTTTGAGACATTGTTGAGATCTCATCTGAAACTCGAGATTAGACAAGTGAGATTACTGTTTTTTTTCTAAGGAGAAACATCTGAAAAGCAGGAGACTTAAGCGAAATTCTCCATTTTTTGTATAGTGAATCTCATTGCTATCTATGTGAAACAATTGAGATGTTAAAGAGATCTCATTGAGATCTGATTTTTTTCCCCCATATTTCAATATATTTTAGCAAGGTAACCCCATATTGTGCCATACCAGGAGTTTCTGTTTAATAGCTCAGGTATGTTTCATTTAAGTATCAACTTTGTCTCAGATGTTTCTCCTAAAATTTCTTAGGAATTATAAAAATCGACACAAATGAGACCAATGTTGATGGGCAGTAAGAGTGAAAGTTTTAAAATGAGAAATATTTGAGCACATATTGAGATCGCTCAGACTTTGTCTCAGACTGTGCTCAGATTTACTAAGATGCCATTGTTGAGATCTCTTCTGAAACTCGAGAGGAGACATTACTGGGGACGTAATCAAATGTCTCAATTTGTGCTCCATTGCAGTCTATGAGAAACCATTGAGATATTAATGAGATCTCATTAGTGATTTTTCTTTCCTATGAGCTCTTTCTCTCGCTCTGTTGTGGGATTTGGACACAGGTGACTGTTGGAGACCCCAGATGTCCGTTTGCACCCCCATCAGCTCCATATGGTGTTAGAACAGAAGGAGAAACATGGAGACGAGGGGGTTGGGGAAATGGACACACACACACACACACACACACACACAATGATCTGATAGCTTAACCCTTTTGTATTCGTCTTTACACCCCCAATGTGGGTTTGTTATGCCGTTCTTTGGCCAGAGGCAGTACACAGCTTTCAAAGCTTTTGTCATGCAGTCTTTAAATGATTTCTAAACACTTAGTCTTGCTGCACTGAAGCGCTTTTAATGGAAATTCATATATCATTTTAAACAAAGACAGGTCAGGCTTTTAAATCAACGCTTTGTAAGTTTTGGGGGGGGGGGGGGTAAACCATATTCGCATGGGTTTAGTTATATTCGTAGAGTCGGCGTTTGCATTCAGAACCAAATCAGACGTGTCGTATTGTTCTTCATTTTTTCACATTTAAATGTAACAACATTCATTTCTGGAGGACCACTTTTAACTCAATGTCCCGTGTCCATGTGTACTTTGAATACTAGCAAGAAAGATTAGGCCTTAATATATGAGGACACAGTTGAGCGCTATTAAGAGTACATGAGATGTGTCATTTGACCAGCATGTATTGAAAGTGATGTTTAATAGCCGTTGTTTCACTTCACAACACTGTATAGACACTGAATGCATACAGTGTGTTAAATCTCTCAGACGGGATTGTAACAGGTGGTGGTCAGGGGAAGCCACACATTTGCTGTTGGCGAATCAATATTGATCTGTAAAGATAGTTTCGAGCTGTGCTAACAAACCGACCCGAACCCCAGCTGTGTGTTTGTGTAGAGGTGGAAGCGTGTTTAATGTGGCGTGCTTGTCTCGGGTGAAGGCGAGAACGTTTACTGCCTCGTGGATTTCGGCCAGATTCACTGACTGATAACGGAGGCCCTACACCTGCCTGAAATGACAAACAATTCATTGGCTGTGACACGACTGGACAGGTGAAAGCATCTTCTGCTTTGAATAATAGGGGAAGGCTTGATTTTTGTAAGTTATGATTTTAATGTAAAATGTTTTGCAGTTGACTGATTTGGATTTTTAATGACTGATGCAAATGGCCAATATAATGTTGATTTATAGTGTATAGATGACTTGTTAGTTATAATTATTCATATTAATGATGCCATATTTTATAAATGATGAACTGTGTGTGTGAGTGTGTGTTTTTGTGTGTGTTTGTGTGCATGCGTGCGTGTTTGTGCGTGTGTGAGTGTGCGTGTGTGTTTTTGTGTCTGTGTGTGTTTGTGCGTGTGTGAGTGTGTGCGTGTTTGTGCGTGTGTGTGCATTTGTGTGGGTGTGTGTTTGTGCATGTGCGTGTGTTTGTGCGTGCGTGTGTGTTTTTGTGTGTGTTTGTGCGTGCGTTTGTGTGTGTGTGTTTGTGTGTGTGTGTTTGTGCGTGCGTGTGTGTTTTTGTGTGTGTTTGTGCGTGCGTTTGTGTGTGTGCGTGTGTGTGTTTGTGTGTGCGTGTGTGTGCATTTGTGTGGGTGTGTGTTTGTGTGTTTGTGCATGTGCGTGTGTGTGCGTGTGTTTGTGCGTGCGTGTGTGTTTTTGTGTGTGTTTGTGCGTGCGTTTGTGTGTGTGTGTTTGTGTGTGCGTGTGTGTTTGTGCGTGCGTGTGTGTTTTTGTGTGTGTGCGTTTGTGTGCGTGCGTGCGTGTTTTTTGTGTGTGTGTGTTTGTGTGCGTTTGTGTGTGTGTTTGTGTGTGTGTGTTTGTGTGTGTGTTTGTGCGTGCGTTTGTGTGTGTGTTTGTGTGTGTGTTTGTGCATGCGTTTGTGTGTGTGTTTGTGCGTGCGTTTGTGTGTGTGTTTGTGCGTGCGTTTGTGTGTGCGTGTGTTTGTGTGTGTGCGTTTGTGTGCGTGTGTTTGTGCGTGCGTGCGTGTTTTTGTGTGTGTTTGTGTGTGCGTGTGTTTGTGTGTGTGCGTTTATGCGCGTGTTTGTGCGCGTGTGTGTTTTTGTGTGCGTGTGTGCACTTGTGTGTGTGTGTGTGTTTATACCTCTATGTATTGGTATTGCACAACCACCAGTTTTTTATTTGTTTTATTTTACTTGGTTTAACAACAATGGCCATCTTTGTGTCATGGCACAAATCTCCATATCTCCGCAAAAACAAAAGTGACCTCTAGAGCTCATTAAAAGCAGGGCTGGACTGGGAAGAGAAATCGGCCCAGGATTTTATATAGCAGCTGGCCCAAAAGTACATCCGCTGTCCTTTTCTGCATAACGCGGCGGCTCATTTTAGCTTATCGTGGCTCATTCGGCCCGTTTCGTGGCCGACTCACCATCCCGCTCGGTTCTCCCGATGGCCAGTCCACCCCTGATCGGCCCCAAAATGCGTCGGCCCACCGGTAAAATGCCCGGTATGCCAGATTACCAGTCCAGCCCTGATTAAAAGGGACTTGTTACAAGCTTCATGTACATATATAAACAGTTTGCACATTCTTGTTCTATAGATTTAGAGCAGAAGTCCTCATGTAATGCTCAAGATTGCTCAAAGTTCCACTTTTAGGGAAGGGTTGAAAATCAGGGTTATCCCACCAATATAAATATATATATATATTTAATGATACACAATATATACTATAAATATGCATACGTATAGATGACTTTACATCAATAATTATTAATATTAATGATATAATTATATATAGTGTATATATTAGACCATTTTCAATGATAATGATATATTATTAATATTACATAAATGATAAATAACACAACATATATGATAATATGATAATTTAATGATACACAATATACAGTATGATAACACACACACACATATATATATATATATATATACACACACAGATGGCTATATACACGCATATATATATATATATAAGACAGCTTTTCCACAATGATATAAATAACAATAAATATACACAACTTTTAACTATAAATATTCATAAATAATGTAATATAAATAATATTATGATGTAAATTATAAATAACATTGTTATATGATATAATATTTAATAATACTCAAAATGGCTCAAATGTTAAGAACATTTATTTTACACAACATTAACTTAAAATTTCAATCGAAATTGTATTTATGCATCGACTGTCTTTTGTTTTATTGGCCAATCAGACTCAAGCGATATCGCACATTACAGTCGTTTGACATGATGCATAATATAGCATAATATTTTATGACTCTGAATATGGCTCATCCAATCAGATTTTAGAACAAACTATATTGTGTTTATATTCATGCATACAAAGTTTAGTTCTGGTCTTATCAGTGAAACGGTGGAACGTTTATCTCGGCTCTACAGGTTGAATCTGTTGGTTATGCCGTTGTTCTCCACAGGTACAATCAGAATAATCATTCGTAACAGAAGGTGGATACGGGAGGGTTTGAACATCCTGTGGAGTGGCATGAAACCAAATGGCTCGATTTCCTGTTTCCCCAGGATTCCCTCTTATTCTCTCTGTCCTTCCCATGTTTGTACTTCCTGCCTCCTGGAAGGAAACAGGTGTACATTAGGGCCAACCTAATGATTCAGAGCGGGGCTCAGGTGTGCTCCAAAACCACAAAATTTGTGTGTACACGTCTGCAAAAGTGTGTCGCACCTGTGACTATGGACGTTTCGTTCACGGGGTTACAATGGCTTTATTCTGCCCTTTGTTTGTGCCTCACAATAAAATCAGTCTCTTTTGTTTACCAACACAGTCAAGAATATATACAGGTCATAATTCACCCCAAAATCAAAACAGCAAAGATGAAGCCTATTTTAAGCCTATGACGTTATATGACAATTAAACGCATTTAAACATGTCAGTATCCTGCTGTCATGTGAACATATCTCATTCTCGCTACTTTAATGTGGATACAAATATTATTTGTGGAGTACAATAGTAAGTATGACTGAAGGGAGCATATTTTTGTATAGAATTTAATTAAAAAAGAACATATGCGGGTCATTTTCACCCCAAAATTCAAAGGAAAAAAACGAGAAATTTTATTTCGCATTAAAATTTTTTTAATTGTAAACTACATTTGTAACGTACAATAAAGCACATCAATTTTACGATTATGTAAGCATACATAATCGTAAAATTCGTACATTTTTCTAACAAATATAAATTATTATTAATTGTATTATTTAAATTAAATAATGGTGTCCAGGCAGGATACTTTTCATTACTGTATTTAAAAAAAAAAATTTACCCACATAACGGTAATAAAAATATGATTATTTTTTTTTTTATTATTTCAGAATAATATGCTTAATTGGCAGCAGAAAAATGTCAGATATTTTCCTAAAAATATAGGCTTCATTTTCCTTATGCAAAATATATTTTCAGGGTTTCTTTTCCCTGTTTAATATGAAATAAAAATATTAGGGCTGTCAATCGATTAACATTTTTATTTGAATTAATGACATGGTGTCCCGATTAATTAATCGCGATTAAATAGCATATACGAATATTTGCTGAGAAAGCCCCTCATATAACAATAACTCAATATATAATGATTATACATATATTTATATCAATATATAATTATACATAGTTATTTTAAATTACCTCGCATTGCTCGCACGAGTTTGACCGCTGGATTATAAATGTGTGTTTAAACTCGCATTCGCACGAGTAACACGAACCCGCGAGTATTCCCCCTTGTCTTCCGGAAAAGGACAGGAGGAGGGGCTTCTACGACTTGGTTCATAGTAAAGTACAACCAATAGATGGAATCAAGTAGACGCGCATATTTTTGAAACTTACCAGAAAGTCCGACTTCCTCGCTCACTTTCCTCCAAGCGACGTCTTTTTTCGTCCGGTCTCTGTACATGTATGACGTTGTGTCGTACGATTCCGGTTAACCACACACACACACACACACCGCTACAACAATGTTTACATCCATTTTTCCATATTTCTTCTGCTACTACGCCAGTACGTCAGTGACATCCGGACAATCTCAATGCTGATAGGCTTTCCCGACAACGCGTCATACGCAAGTTTAAATTTTTCAACTCGCGCGAATGCGCAAATGAAGCAATTCCGCGTGTTCGAGTCACGCCATTCACTTCATTCGCGTCGACATTGTATGTATTCCCGCCGTGTGTAATCGCGAACGCTCGCTTCGTGTTGGATGTGAACGCGTGGTGCCGTCCTCGTGGTGCCGTAATGACTCGCCTTAATCCGGGTGGCGACGGATGAATCCCAGCTGCCTCCGCGTCTGAGACCGTCAATCCGCGTGGCTTGTTGAGCACGTTACCATGGAGACATAGGACGTGTGGTGGCTTCACGCCATCCACCGCGGCATCCGCGCAACTCACCACGCGCCCCACCGAGAGCACGAACCACATTATAGCGACCACGAGGAGGTTACCCCATGTGACTCTACCCTCCCTAGCAACCGGGCCAAATTTGCCACATTATAGCAACCACGAGGAGGTTACCCCATGTGATTCTACCCTCCCTAGCAACAAGGCCAATTTGGTTGCTTAGGAGACCTGGATGGAGTCCCTCAGCACGCCCTAGGATTCAAACTCGCGACTCCAGGGGTGATAGCGGTGTCTTAACCACCAGACCCAACCTTACTTTTCATTGTTTAAAAACTATACGGAGTAATCGTTCACGGAGAAACACATTCACTGCTGTAGTTTCCCATGAATAAACATTAAACAAAACACGCTTTTCACCATGAAAAGCCGTCCGTCCATGAAAAATCGTCTGCTAAGAAGCGTTTCATGACCTTTGACAACTCGATCTGTGTGGGTCTATTAGCCGCCTTTTGTAAAGGCGTTTTCTCTGGTCTGATATACTCAAAATGAGGCCGATAGCTCCTCTCACGGTTCTTTTAGAACAAAAGTGCCTCTGAACTACGACTTTTGGGCCTGGTGGTCCATTCACAGGCAGAAAGGATGCGTTTAGCCCTTGACGGCTTTTGTGAAGGCTAGTTAACGAGCGTGAAATGGCCCGATGCGCCATTCTTATGCGCTCTCAATGATGACCCATTCTTCCACAGGACAAAAGCTGCTTCATTTGCACGTCAGCTGTCGGGACTCCATGGTTCTTAAACATCTGGTGTCCACCAGAAAGGAGATGATGGGTTTAGCGAGGGTGTGTACGATTGAATTGTGTTTTCGCTTGGCTCGCTCTGGAGTGGATGGCCTGAAAATGTATGGCAGTTTTGGTGTTTCGGCTCAATTGGATTGTCTAGCTTCCTTTAAACTTGAGTTGCAAATCAATGCACACTTGCATTTCAATGCATAGGCCTGTTAATTGCATTGTTAGAGACACAATGGCTACATTTGTGAGCTTGAGGCATCCACATTTCATTCGGTTTTATTGGCAGAGAGTCTCATGTCATGAATGCAGCACAGTTGATTTGATATTAATGGCAATCACTAAAGAGAGAATCGCTGATGTGTCCGTCTGAAGCTCATTCTTCTCTCTGGTTCTCGTTTTCAGTCAGCGGAGAGAAGAAGGTTCCTGCCATGCCCGGTTCCCCAGTGGATGGAAAGATTAATTCCAGACCAAACATCTCCGCTATGCCTCCTCTACCCTCAGTCAACCCCAGCGGACCACGACCTGCGGCGTTCTCCACCACAGCATGTGAGTCTCTCTCTATCTCTCTCTCTCACACATATGTGGCTTTCACTACATTAGTACATTGATGTGACACTCACTTTATTAGATACATTAAAATGGCAATTCACAACACAAAAATTACTTTTGGAAACATTTGTATCATATTAGAGGTGTATCAAAGTCATTTGGACATTTTTGGGGGTCTTGAAGTAAAAGATGTCATGTGGTGCAACCGTCCGAAAACAGTTAAAGATCAAAGATTCTCAATAAAAGCTGAAATAATAATAATAATGATTAATATATATATATTATTAATATTTGAAAAATGTTTGTCCACCATACCGAAGTCATTCAGGTAACTATTCTGTTGTCATGTGACAAAAATAAAATAAAATGGAGAGGGGCCCCTTTAGACCCTTATGACTGTAAAGTTTATTTATTTATTTATTTTTATTAGATTATATCAGACTTTAGACATTGTTATAAAAATGCACATTTTGTTCAGGTCAAACGGAGTAACCCTTAAACTTCTTTTATTAATTATTAATTTGTGTAAACACTCAAGGTGGAATTAGAGTATTTTTTATACCTTTTACTTGGTTACACTATTTTTTTTTTTGTTTTGTTTTTCCTATTTTTGTCATTTTTTTTAAAAAATTTTATTTATTTTTCAAATATCAGATATTTTGACATATTTGGGGGAAAAGGCACATTTTGTTTATTTGAGCCCTAAAAAAATTTTAATATTTAAAATATAATATTTTAATATTTTTTTTTTTACATTAATTAATTAATTACTTAATTAAGTTTCCTTTTTTTTAATATCAGATATTTTATTTTATTATTATTTATTTTTTTATATATCAGATATTTAGACATTGTTATGAAAAGACGCTTTTTGGCACATTTAGGTCAAATGGAGTAACCCTAAAAAATATTTTTTTACATTTGTGATCCTCACAATTTGTCATTTTGGAATAATTTTACCTTGAAAAATATGTTTAAGAACTTTTTTAATTCATTAAGTTGTGTAAACACTCAAGGTGCAATTAAAGTATTTTAATATAAATTGTTTTTGTTTTTCCCATTTTTCCCCCATTATATTACTATTATTATATGTTTAATGGTCATGCTACTTGACCTTGCTATTATTTATTTATTTTATTCAATCTTTTTCTTCAGGATTTTATTTATTATTAAATATCAGATATTTTGACATTTTTGTGAAAAGGCACATTTTGTTCAGGTCAAATGGAGAAACCCTTAGAAAAGTTATTTATATTTGTAACCCAAATTTTTTAAATATCTTTAAATTAAGTAAGTTGTGTAAACACTCATGTATTCAAGGTGCAATTAAAGTATTTTAGAACATTTTACTTGGTTACACTAATTGACCTTCCAATTGTTTTCTGTTTTTCCACCATTTTTTTTTCTTTTTCAAATATCAGATATTTTGACATTTTTAGAAAAAGGCATATTTTGTTCAGGTCAAATGGAGTAACCCTAAAAAAACTTGATATTTGAGCCCTAAAAATTAAATATGAGTAAATAATATGTGTAAAAAAAATTTTTTTAAATTAATTAATTCATTATTAAGTTCCCCCTTTTTTAATATCAGATATTTTAATTAAAAAAAATAATAATTAAAAAAATAATATATATATATATTTTTTTTAAGGGTTACTCCATTTGACAAAATGGGATTTTTCATAAAAAGTTGAAATATCTGATATTTAAAAAAAAATCTCTCTCTCTCTCTCTCTCTCTCTCTCTCTCTATATATATATATATATATATATATATATATATATATATATATATATATATATATATGAGAGATTTTTTTTTTTAAATATCAGATATTTCAACTTTTTTATGAAAAATCCCATTTTTGTCAAATGGAGTAACCCTTAAAAAATATATATATATATATATATATATATATATATACATATATATATATTATTATATTTTTTACATTACTTTTTGAAAAGTTTTACCTTGAAAAATATGTTTAAGAACTTTTTTAATGTATTAATTATTAAGTTGCTTAAACACTCTCATGTATTCAAGGTGCAATGAAAGTATTTTAATTACTTTTACTTGATGGTTACACTTTGTTTTTATTTTAATTTTTTATTTTATTGTTCTTTAAAGAAAAGTCTAAAATTCAACATTTCTTATTTTATCGTCTGAGACAACGTTATTTCAAACAAAGATACTATTTACAGTCGGATGGTGTAGTTAGGGGCTAACTGACCTATACTAACCCGTTGAACCTTGACCTCTTGGTTGTCACCTCATTCTCTCCGTCTCCAGTAATCAATGGGATGAATCATTCCCCGCCCACCCTCAACGCCGTTCCCTCGCCACCTCAACGCTACAGCAATGGGCCTTCATCATCGTCATCATCCTCGCTGGCCAATCAGCAGCTTCCTGCGACCTGCGGCGCTCGACAGCTGAGCAAACTCAAGCGCTTTCTCACCACGCTACAGCAGTTCGGCAACGACATCTCACCTGAGATCGGAGAGAGCGTCCGGAACCTCGTGCTCGCTTTGGTGGTACGTCTGTCAAACCGTTACTGGTGTGTTACATGCAAGCACAGGTGTGTCGTTGGAGGTGAATTCATTCACTATCTCTTTCTCACACAGAATTCGACAGTTACTATCGAAGAGTTTCATTCCAGACTGCAAGAGGCGACAAACTTCCCCTTGAGACCCTTCGTCATACCGTTCCTGAAGGTAAATGACCATTAAAGGAAAAGTTCCCCCTGAACCGACAATCCTGACATTTATTCACTCTGATATAAACATGTTCATTTTGGAACAGCAATAAGATATTTTTTTTATCACGTGACTTGTGGAGCGCGTTACCATGGAGATATAGCGCGTGTGGAGGCTTCACGCTATTCTCCGCGGCATCCACGCACAACTCATCACACGCCCCACCGAGAGCACGAACCACATTATAGCAACCACGAGGAGGTTACCCCATGTGACTCTACCCTCCCTAGCAACCGGGCCAATTTGGTTGCTTAGGAGACTCGGCTGTAGTCACTCAGCACCAACTAGCGAACTCCAGGGGTGTTAGCCAGCATCTTTACCACTGAGCCCCCACAATATAATGCTTTAATAACATTTTCCAAGCAAAGACTTCCACAGTATTAAGATAGAAATGCACTAAAATATCACCAATTCAAGTAACATTAAACATTTCCTTAAAGTCTAAGGGGGAGTTTGACTAATGAATCTTTGAATCGTTTTTATTGAACCAAATAATTTCTTCCCAATGCTCAAATAAATGTGCAGTACTGAGGGAGTTTTAGTTTACAGTTTTGACAGGGTTGCATTTAGGCATTCAAGTCAAAATGCAACTTTAAATAAAATATTTTTACGTTTTCAGTATTGTCTCGAGGTTTCAACATTTTCCCCCTTGCGTTAGCCAAAGGGTTTGACAGAGCACAGCGTGTCAGATGTACTTTATATCTTAATGTTCACATTAGTAATCAAATTCACCTGCTAAATATCTTTGAGGAGTTGCACTGCTGGGTCCGTTTGATTCATCTCGGCATCTTCAGGACTGTTTCCTTTCCATCCTCATTGTAACTGAAGATTTACGGACTGTTTTGATGGAGATGTTGGTGATGAGCGCGGTGTGGGCTGTAATAGCGAACAGACCATTGTGCTATGCTGACCAGATGCCTCGGGCTCAATCTGCTTTGCGTTTGTATGCGCCGCGCGGTCTGTCGAGGAACGAATCCATCTAGCCCTAATCTTTGCTTTTATCAGTTAAAAATGCAAAAAATGTGGAGGTCTGTGATTAGTCGACTTTAAGACACTTAAGCAAATCCTTGTCAAGTGGCTTTGACTGCTAACAATATAGCAGAAATACTGCAAGCTGATTGGAGAGACGGGCCCCTGGAGCAACTTTGGCCCCCATTAAAAACATTCTCCAAAAATCTGAATAACAGCCTGAAATGATTTATGCACAATAAATGTGCTTATAAAGTCCAACAAATATTGTTCTTACTTGGGTTGCAATGATGTGTGACTACAAATCAATTTAAGTTTGTACGTTTTTGGTACATGCCCAAAAACATGAAATTACAATGTAATGCCAACCTGCTGTAATGCCATAGTAACTCTTCTATGTGATACTCCAAACATATCTTTGTTTATTGTCATTTCCATCATGTTTCTCATATGTTGTCCTGCAGGCTAACCTGCCCTTACTGCAGAGGGAGCTGTTGCACTGCGCTCGAGCTGCTAAACAGACTCCAGCACAGTATCTGTCCCAACACGAACATCTGCTGCTCAGCACCGCCGTACCATCACCTGCCGACTCAACCGAACTTCTGCTGGAGCCCAGTGATGCCACCAAACGACACAGTCCCAACAGGTAAACACACACTATACACATACCACAACAATTAAGTACTAGTATACTATTAGTAAGTATTTAGCCTTTTAGTAATGATCATTTAAAATGTAGAGTTACAATAACTGCGCTGGATTGATCTTGTTGAGGTAACTCAATTATACAAGATTCGATTTGTGTGTAAAGACGAAGTTATTTTGATTCAAGTCAAATTTTATGTTCTATTTAAACAACTTTCCCTCTTAAGCTGACAACTAAAAATAATAAGGCATCACGAACACGTACTTTTTAAAGTTAAAACAACAAGATTTTTTACACAGCTATCAGATGATATACAGTGTCAAGAAAAAGTATGTGAGCCCCTTGGAATTAGCTGGTTTTCTGCATTAATTGCTCATAAAATCTCATCTTCATTAAAGTCTCGAGTATAGACAAACACAGTGTGCTTAAGCTAACAACACACATCACATTAAATATTTACAGTGCTGTGGAAAAGTATCCCTAGGCTAAAGATGACAAAAAAAGCTATTTAGAGGCACGAGTTGGCAAACCTGGCATACAATTAATGAAACGAGATTGGAGGTGTGGGTTAGTGCTACTTTGACTTATAAAAAGCACTCAAACATTTTGAGTTTGCTATTCACAAGAAGCATCTTCTGACGTGGAGCATGCCTCACAAAAAAGAAATCTCAGAAGACCTACGATCAAAAATTGTTGCTTTGCATAAAGTTGGAAAGTGTTACAATGTTATCTTGAAGAGTTTAGATATTCATCTGTCCACAGTTAGACAAACTGTCTATAAATGAGATGATTTAGTACTATAGGTACTCTCACTAGAAGTGGCCGTTAGATATTCATCTGTCCACAGTTAGACAAACTGTCTATAAATGAGATGATTTAGTACTATAGGTACTCTCACTAGAAGTGGGCGTTAGATATTCATCCGTCCACAGTTAGACAAACTGTCTATAAATGAGATGATTTAGTACTATAGGTACTCCCACTAGAAGTGGCCGTTAGATATTCATCTGTCTACAGTTAGACACACTGTCTATAAATGGAGATGATTTAGTACTATAGGTACTCTCACTAGAAGTGGCCGTTAGATATTCATCTGTCCACAGTTACATTTACATTTACATTTATGTATTCGGCAGACGCTTTTATCCAAAGCGACTTACAGTGCACTTATTACAGGGACAATCCCCCTGGAGCAACCTGGAGTTAAGTGTCTTGCTCAAGGACACAATGGTGGTTGCTGTGGGGCTCTTACCAGCGTCCTTCTGATTACCAGATTACCAGTTATGTGCTTAGACCACTCCATCACCACCACTCCGACAGTTAGACAAACTGTCTATAAATGGAGGTGATTTAGTACTATAGGTACTCTCACTAGAAGTGGCCGTTAGATATTCATCTGTCCACAATTAGACAAACTGTCTATAAATGGAGGTGATTTAGTACTATAGGTACTCTCACTAGAAGTGGCCATTAGATATTCATCTGTCCACAATTAGACAAACTGTCTATAAATGGAGGTGATTTAGTACTATAGGTACTCTCACTAGAAGTGGCCGTTAGATATTCATCTGTCCACAGTTAGACAAACTGTCTATAAATGGAGATGATTTAGTACTATAGGTACTCTCACTAGAAGTGGCCGTTAGATATTCATCCGTCCACAGTTAGACACACTGTCTATAAATGGAGCTGATTTAGTACTATAGGTACTCTCACTTGAAGTGGCTGCCCAGTCAAGATGACACAAAGGGAACACCACAGAATGCTCAATGAGGAAAAAAGGAACACTAGAGTGAGCAATAAATATTTGAAGGAATCATTGGAACTGGTTAACATCTCAATAGATGTTCCTAGAATAGATAATTCCTTATGAACGTTGTGCAGGTTTAATCCGCAGCTACCGGAAACACTTGGTTGAGGTTATTGCTGCCAAAGGAGGATCGACCAGTTATTAAACCCAAGGGTTCACTTACTTTTTCACAGAACTATGTATGTTTAATGGGATGTGTTCAATAAAGACATTAAAGTTTATAATTGTTTGTGTGTTGTTAAACACATTGTCTTTGTCTATACTTGTGACTTTGATGAAGATTAGATCACATTTAATGAGCAATTAATACAGAAAACCAGCTAATTACAAAGGGTTCACATACTTTTTTCGCATATATTGGCTAATGTACAGTCAACTGGTTTTGTTTGTGTTTATATTGTGAAAATGACCATCTGATTGCTCGTTAACCAGCTTATTACAAGACTAGCTTACTTGTAGAGGTCGCAGAGTGATTCAAGAAGCGAATGCTGAAATATCGCTTTATCCTTAAATGTGCGGGAAATATAAAACTGTTGGATGGCACGATTGACCAATCAGTAACCATGGTAACGCCATAGTACAAGTTTAATTATAATTTATTTATTTATTTTCTCTCATCAGAGGTAAAGAAAATGGTTTTCACGAGCGCCCCCCTGCGCCACTGGAACCTCCAGCCAAACGAATCTGCACCATTAGCCCCGCCCCCAGACACAGCCCCGCCCACCCACTCCAGCTCCCCATCCAGATTCACCCGACCCCGCCCCCTCTCCAACACTACGCCATGGATGACATCACCACCCCTCACCTGTACAGAGAACCGCATCGTGTACTAGAACTGAGAGAACTGAAGGACAGGCCGCGACTGCCAGGTACATCAAACATCCCCAACAAAAAACCTCTGCATTTTACCATTATTTTCCAAACACAGCAGTATTTCATTTCAGATTACTTTGGAAGACTTGTGAAGTTCTGACCTGTGCTTTTTGTTGTTGTGTTTATCAGGCAGTAATGGGAGTTACCGTGAGGAACCTGTAGATCACAGACTGACCGAGAGAGAATGGGCCGAAGAATGGCGACACCTTGATCATGTGAGTCTCAGATTAATCCACTTTGAAAGGATGGTTCACTCCAAAATGGAAAGGAGATGTTATGTAGAATGTTAGCCACCATCACTATTCACTTTCATCGTATAGAGTGTGGTCAACACTTAATATAGTAGTGTTTCAATTGTCAAATCGAATCTTCTTATTGAACAAATCAATGCAGTTAACTTCTACTGTTCCTGTAGGGAACAACTCTACAATCAGCTGAAAGAGTAACTCAATTACTCTCATCTTAACACAGATGAAACACTCACTTGTTGCCAATTACTAGCATAAAAATATAATTGTATTCGTGAGGAAAGACTCGAGTCACTGAGATGAATCAAAATATCCACCGCTACTTCAAAATTTCTCCTCTTGTGATGTACAAAGTCATACAGGGCGAGCAGGGCTGGACTGGGAAGCAGTCCCATAGCAACTGGCACAAACTGTTTTGGGGGGTGGGGGTTTCGCTGTCCTTTTCTTCATTACCCGGAGGCTCATTTTAGCTTGTCGCGGCCCATTCGGTCCGTTTCGCGGCCGACCCACCATCCTGCTCGGTTCTCCCGATGGCCAGTCCACCCCTGATCGGCCCCAAAGTGCGTCGACCCACTGGGAAATGCCCGGTATGCCAGATTACCAGTTCAGCCCTGATTGTGAGTAAATTACACAATTATAATTTTGGGGTGAACTGTCCCTTCAATTCACTTTCTATTAGGAGTTGCACGACTATTATTATTTTCCGACTAGGCGTCCAGAACATCTGAAGTCGACAAAGACCGAAAGCATCGACTTGTGTCCGAGCAAGTTTGCTAATCTAAATTTGCATTTACAAATGAATGTAAAACTTTCTCAAAAACACCTTTTTTTTGTTATTTTGTTGTTGGTGATAGTGTTATGAGCGAGCATGCAAATGTTCTGTGATTGTTCTCTAATTGTAGGTGTTAAATTGCATCGTGGATATGGTGGAGAAGACACGGCGCTCTGTTAGCGTTCTGCGACGCTGTCAGGAGTCTGATCGCGAGGAGCTTAGTTATTGGCTGCGGCGCTCAAACCAACACGACGACGGACGCAAGAACGGAGTCGCTGCAGGGAACGTACCCTTCGCCAAAACACACAGCCCTCTGTCTGCAGAGGGAGTCAACTCAGGTGAGTCGTTCAGTTGATTCAGCTTTGATTTGGATTTGTGAATGAATTTCTAATGGAAGGGACTTTGTTGTGATGTGGACAGAGAATAAATCTACCATGGTTACTACAGTACCTCTAAAAACACTGTAGTTGTCAGATTCAATCAGTATTGACTTGTTTTTAGCATTGTTGAATGTGGAGGGGGCATGGTAGCTCGGCGAGTAATGATGCTGACTATTACCCCTGGAGTCGTGAGTTTGAATCCAGGGTGTGCTGAGTGACTCCAGCCAGGTCTCCTAGGCAACCAAATTGGCCCGGTTGCTAGGGAGGGTAGAGTCACATGGGGTAACCTTCTCGTGGTCTTGATGCAAAAATGCGTCCTCGTGTTGTGTTGTCTACTAAAGGGTTGGTTTGTTCTCTGTATAAGCTGCTCGTTGTCTATACAGCTGGAGTTTCACTTACTGCCCCCTGGAGAAAAAATGTGGTACTACAAGCTTGATTTGCTTATATGGAAGGAATCTTCCCTTTTTCGTTCTGATACAGGATTAATTTCATTAATTTTTAATTAACGCATTATTTTGTATATAATTAATTGCACTGAATTATCGCGTTAAATTGAATTGAAGTTCAATTGCCCTAATTTAATGTTAATTTGCATGTTCACACAGATCACCCTAATGATGACATCACACCAAACAACTACTTGCAACAAAACAACATAAATAACACATCAAATGAGCTAAAACCTCTATGAATTATTAATAACAACTCTTTAAATGCCCCCATATGTTCCCTTTGACAAAGGAAACATAATTACAATTTTGAGTTAACATTTAAGTCTAATGGATTTTTAATGGACACTTGAGTTACGAGCCCAAAACTTGACATTTCAAGTAAAGTTTAAATAAGACAACTTGATTTTTTTCAGTGATGACAACATTTTGGTTAGTTAGGAAAACACGGACTTCAATAAAGGGTAAAAAAATGCCCTTGAAATTCAGTTCCAAGGAGCGAATATCAAACTTTAATAAAACAGCTAATTTCTACACTGCCGTCTACAGTACAAGATGTATAAAACAAGTGGAGTATATGTGCCTTTATATGAGCATATATGTGTGTATTTTTGTGTTTGAGTGCCTGCTGATAGAGCAGGTGTTGGTGTATTTGCTCCAGACTGCTACAGAAAGAGAGCATGTTTTCTCTGGCTCGCGTTCCTCACCGCCATCTGTAACCAAATACTGCCCAACAATGAGTCTCAAACTTCATAAAATCATCCATTCCTTACATGCTTCATATATGTCCATCATGCATCGTTTTGAAATGTTTGTGTGATATATTTGCATCATAAATGTGTTGGTTTACCTTCACAGACTCACAGAGGGAGCTCCCAATGCGTGCCGGCTCTGGCTACGTGCCTGATGAGATCTGGAGGAAAGCCGGTAAGGGTGGCAACCCAGATGCACCATGGGAATCCTGTTTTCTCCCAGAACACCTGTTCATTAGTTTTACAGTCATGTTTCTCATTAATCGCACTTGCAGAATTGAAACAAGCTCTTTTGATGCACACACGTTTTTGACCAAATTCTATTTTCCTGATGTACTGTAATAAAATGTTTCTTTCATCTGACATGGTGACTTTTCCTCCAATTGCCATCTGAATACACATCAAATTAAAAAATAAAATGGGAATTGAGTCCACGGTGTTGTAAAACATTTTTTTGGTGAAAAATAATAATTTAATCATGTCTAAATATATATCCAAATGCATAATTTGTGATACATTTTAGAATTACTATACAGTAGGTGGCTGCACAGAACACGGTCGCCATCTACTGGCTATTATTGTCATAACATGATTTTTAATTTTCATGTTATTTTTATTTTTTCACCAGTTGGCAGCAATCTGCCTCTAATTCATGTCACATTCTCATGTTTAAATGAGCTTCACTGTGGTAAAGTTAAAAAATATATGCTTATTTGCATATGCAAATGAATGGTGAAATCGAGAAATGTATAACATAAAATCCCAAAAGAGTGCATGATTTTATTATTTTTACTTCTGGGTAGAAGAAATGTTTTCATTACCTTGACCAGCATAAAGACATAAAGTGTAGATTACTCAACGTATTAGTACTGAACCACAATATTATAAATATAACCAAACGACCATGTGGCCTCTACAGAGGAGGCGGTGAACGAGGTCAAGCGGCAGGCGATGGATGAGGTTCAGAAGGCCGTGGCTGAGGCTGACCAGAAAGCATTCGAGATGATCACAGCTGAGAGAGCGAAGATGGAGAAAACTCTCGCTGAGGCCAAAAGGAAAGCCACTGAAGACGCCATACAGGTCATCAACGAACAAGAAGACTCGAGTGAGGTGAGTGTGGCGCTTTCATACTCTTAATCAAAGATTAAAGCCATTTTGAACAGTGGAACACTAGCTTACTACTTACTGCGCAATGTACACTTTATACTACTGCTTATTAGTTGTTGTTTTTTTTAAAGGGCACCTATTATGGCATTTAAAATTTTCCTAATATTGTTTTGGGAGTCCCCAACAACAGTTTTACATGCATGCAATGACAAAAAACACTTTTGATGTCTTATAATATGTATTTATGGTTACCCGATTTGCTCACTGACTCCCAAATGATTCGTTCAACGACTCATTTTTCCAAACCCCTCCTTTGCGTGACGCTAATCTGCGGTGATTGGTCAGATGACCCAGTCAGTTGTGATTGGTATACTCTGTGCAGAGATTGTTGGAAACGGAACGCCCATCACCGCTTTGTAGTAAAAAAATCAAAATCAGAGAAGGAATTTGAGTTGATTTATGTTAGCGATCATAGCCCAAAGTTCGGTGGTAAACACCCAATCAGTTATTGTTTGCGTTAGCCCAACGCATAAACATATTGGTAAAGCACTGCATTACTACAAGCTATTGCTCTATTCTTTATGACAACTCCAATAACATCGACAAACACTTCACATATTTCAAAAACATTGACATTGGAGACCTAGAAGCTGCGCTGAGCGTAACGTACATAACACACACAAATACTTATTAACATGCTAAAAAACACATAAAAGCAACAATTATTAATAATACTTACAGGTTGTGATTCGGAGGAGGAAGCTGATCCAAATAAACTTGGTACTGAACCTTCCTTCAGTATCAACTGGCTCGCGAATCCACACTTGAAAGCAATCGTCATTAAAATGAGGCGAACACAGCACAAGGTTCGGGCTATACTTGTGTGGTATAGTTGTAAATATAAACTCTAGCCACTGATTCTTCACATGCTCGTCCCTGGGCAGTGAAAAAAATGTCGCTTTTGATATGCACTTCAGAACACAGCGTCTTGTTGTCGACATGATGTTTTCAAGTTTTCCCTGGTGTCTGCGCGCGCAATGAGTGGCCGCGGCCAATTTGATCATTTTTCGTCTTGACGTCACAACGAAAAGGAAAATGACTCATTGGAAAAACGATTCATTACATTGACTCAGACTCGACTCCTACTTTTGAGAGACAATAACTTTTTTTACGGTGAACTTTCATATATAAAACTTTGCAGGATGTTTTTGTTCACTTAAATCTGTGTTACACACTACATGAAAGGTCATTTTCAGAATTCCATAATAGGTGCCCTTTTAATACTGTAGTATGTGGATTGGTACACATTACGCAACATAAAAGCTATATACTAGCTTACTGCTTACTGAACACTGCACAATATTAACTGTTTACTGCTTACTTTTTTGGGGGGGAAATTACTATTTATTATTCATTTTTTGTTTATTAAGTGAAAGGCTTCAAACAATGCCTTTACCTTATTGCTGGTTCTGTTCAGAAAGCGCAATCTAGTTATTATTTTAGAAATAAAAACTTTTATTTTGCATTAAATTTTAATTCCAAATGTGCTTTTAAGTCCTCGTGGTGGCGTAGTGACTCGCCTCAATCCGGGTGGCGGAGGACGAATCCCAGCTGCCTCAATGTATGAGACCGTCAACCCGCGCATCTTATGACGTGGCTTGTTGAGCGTGTTACCGTGGAGACGTAGCGCGTGTGGAGGCTTCACGCTATTCTCCGCGGTATCCACGCACAACTCACCACATGTCCCACTGAGAGCGACCACGAGGAGGTTACCCCATGTGACTCTACCCTCCCTAGCAACCGGGCCAATTTGGTTGCTTAGGAGAGTCACTTAGTCACTCAGCACACCCTGGATTCGAACTAGCGAACTCCAGGGGTTGTAGCCAGCGTCTTTACCACTGAGCTGAAACATTGCGAACATGCACTGTTGCATTTCTGTCAATTAAAACCAGCAAAAAAGGACCCATTCTAAATCTGATTTACTTGCCAAAGCGAATTTACTCCTATTTGGTTCTTGGCGAGTGTTCACTTTGGTTGGAACGTGTTACCGATCGTCTATCAAACATCATCTTACGCTATTTCTCTTTCTCTCTTAAGTGTTGTTGGAACTGCGGCCGTAAAGCCAGCGAGACCTGCAGCGGATGCAACGCGGCACGTTACTGCGGCTCTTTCTGTCAACACAAAGACTGGGAGCGACACCATCTCATCTGCAGCCCGGGTCTCCAGGCTCAGCCCAAACCCATGTCCGCTCTGAGCACACGAATGCTGGCCAAAGCCCCTGAGAGTGGCCTCATCCCGAGCCCCATCCTGGAGAAAACCTCCAGCACCTCACGAGCGCCCACACCGCCCACACCTGCGTCCTCCTCCACGCCGGACGCCAACGGACACTAGGACGAAAAGTTAGAGTCAGAAGAGTAAACGTCAGAGCGACAGATGGGCAAAATAGACCCGTGACATGATCCGATATTCTGATTCGGAGTAGCTGTTGGATAACTCGCCAATGTGAGATGATTTTGAAGCACATACGGCAAAGAGACGTGCTTGGTGGCAGGGTCTAGCTCGCTTATTTGGTACAAATCACCTGTTGTGATCGAATCAACCTGCACAAACTTTTGTAGTCGTCTTTCTGTGAGTGTTTGTGTGTGTATGTGTGCATGCATGTTGGGTTTCTGCTTGAAAATACAATATCAAAGCAATATAAAATGCAATGCCAAGTGATCATTGAATCATCAACACTATCAATGCTGTGACATGTTCATATTAAATTTCCTTATCAATGACTTAAGACAGTTTATCACTATTATGTAACAAGATTATCAGAATTTAAATGGAAAGTAGGGTATACGTCTATTCATCAAGTGATTTGTGTGAGCTATATGTAAATATACTACTATATGTTAAGTATAGCTACCAAACTCTATATCAGGGTTCCAAACGCACTTTTTTAACGACTTCTAATCATAAAACAGGACAAAGAGGAAACAATTAATTTAAAACCACTTACAAATTAGACCAAAACCAGGTCTTGGTAGTTCTATACGAAACCGCTCTATGTTCTGGTGTTGCCTGTATGTATTGATGTGGTAAACTCTAAAATCTCAGGAGGATGCTATATGTGTATATAGTTATATTTTTCCGCATATAGAGTTGAGCGAAGGTAAAATAAGTCTTTAGTTACTTTCTCTAATTTCCACATTGGTGTCTTCAACTACCTTTGTTTCGTACGGTACTGTACACCAGTTTAAGTATTTTTTTTTTTTTTCATTTTCAAAATGATGTGTAAAATATAACGAAGCAAGAGAATCTTTATTTTCTGAGCTACCTTGTGACATTCATTTTTTTTTTTTCTCTTAAACAATTCTTGAGTATTTAGTAGGCATTAAAATATTAAAATAAAGAATCTAAAACTTCTGCTGGGCTTTTGGTGGTTATTTTTCTTGGTGGTGTTTTTATTTTTTTTTTATAGCTTGATTTTCTATTGTCGAGAAATAAAATTAGCATGATAATTCATGTAATAACGTGTTTAATTATTTTGCTAAATTTTATAAATCTATTTATGTGTTTTATTGCAATAGAGCGTAACCGTCTATTTTCGGAAGTGAAATTCCCATTCATTGATCCTATAGAGGAATTGATTTTCAACTTTAACTTAAAGACAGACCTAGTATGAGCCATCGGTTGTACATTGATGCTTCCGTTGATGACATCTGTCTGCGTTATTTCAACTACATTGTATAAAAATCATGTTTGTTAGCGGAATTCATGGTAAACAACTACATAATCCATCGTACAGCAGAGAAAGATTCACCAATCAGAGAACTGCGTACAACAAATCCGCAAAACGTGCCTTGGAGCGACCGCCCACTCCCATGATGCATTGTGAATGATGTAATCAAGTCAGTCTCCCTTCACCCTTAATCTAATTATATATATATATATATATATATAGGGGCGTAGGAGCAATTTTGAACCTGGGGGGGGACAGGAAATGCTAGGGGGGTTCGGGGGAAATTCCCCGCTTTTTAAAATATTTTTAATATATATAAAGCACTTAAATGCTCATTTCTAATGACTTTTCGGAACAGACTGTACTACTTAGTTTGGTTGTAAGAGGGTATATGCAGTGACAGACTGGGTAGATTATAAAAACAGAGAGAAGCAATCTAATATAACTACAACCAAATGACTACATACCATGAACTGTACAAAAACATACTTTATTTAATAAAGAACACATAAATGAAAACACACCATTTAGAAGATGATCGGGCTGGGACAGAGCCTTGTGATAAAGAGGTTGGCAATGGAGAGAGGCTGAGGCAGAGCCTGGTGATGGATGGAGACTGAGTTGATGTTGATAACACAAATCCATCCATCCATCCATCTTCAACCGCTTATCCGAAGTCGGGTCACGGGGGCAGCTGCTCCAGCAGGGGGCCCCAAACTTCCCTATCCCGAGCCACATTAACCAGCTCTGACTGGGCGACCCCGAGGCGTTCCCAGGCCAGTGTGGAGATGTAATCTCTCCACCTAGTCCTGGGTCTTCCCCGAGGCCTCCTCCCAGCTGGACGTGCCTGAAACACCTCCCTAGGGAGGCGGACAGGGGGCATCCTTACCAGATGCCCAAACCACCTCAACTGACTCCTTTCAACGCAAAGGAGCAGCGGCTCTACTCGAGCTCCTCACGGATGACTGAGCTCCTCACCCTATCTCTAAGGGAGAAGCCCGCCACCCTTCTGAGGAAGCCCATTTCGGCCGCTTGTACTCGCTGACCTAGTTCTTTCGGTCATGACCCAACCTTCATGACCATAGGTGAGGGTAGGAACAAAAATTGACCGGTAGATCGAGAGCTTTGCCTTTCGGCTCAGCTCTCTTTTCGTGACAACGGTGCGATAGAGCGAGTGCAATACCGCCCCTGCTGCCCCGATTCTCCGGCCAACCTCCCGCTCCATTGTCCCCTCACTCGTGAACAAGACCCCGAGGTACTTGAACTCCTTCACTTGGGGCAAAACCTCATTCCCTACCTGGAGTACACACTCCATCGGTTTCCTGCATAACACAAATCAAACTCTATAAATTGTTATCATAAAAAGCCACTTTACTTAGCGTAGCTTATCATTATAAAGCTTCAGCGATAAACTCATTTTACATTCAAATATATACAGGTGCTGGTCATAAAATTAGAATATCATCAAAAAGTTGATTTATTTCAAGAATTCAACTTAACAGGTGAAACTAATATATTATATAGACTCATTACATGCAAAGTAAGATATTTCAAGACTTTATTTGTTATAATTTTGATGATTATGGCTTACAGCTTATGAAACCCATGAAATCAAAGTCCCAAAAAATAGAATATTACATGAAATCACACAGTAGTTAAACAGTAATACCATGGTCATTGAACCAGCTTTTGGTTCTTTTGGCAGTGTGGGCAGGTGCAAATCCTGCCGGAAAATAAAGCAAGCATGAAGTGCTCTGAAAATGTCCTGGTAGACGGCTGCGTTGACTCTGGATTTAATAAAGCACAGTGGACCAAAGTCCTCTTTTCTGATGAGAGCAAATTTTGCATCTCATGTGGAAATCAAGGTCCCAGAGTCTGGAGGAAGAGAGGAGAGGCACAGAATCCACGTTGCTTGTAGTCCAGTGTGAAGTTTCCACAGTCAGTGATGGTTTGGGGTGCCATGTCATCTGCTGGTGTTGGTCCACTGTGTTTTCTGAAGTTTACCAGGAAGTTTTAGAGCACTTCATGCTTCCTGCTGCTGACCAACGTTATGGAGATGCAGATTTCATTTTCCAACAGGACTTGGCACCTGCACACAGTGCCAAAGCTACCAGTACCTGGTTTAAGGACCATGGCATCCCTGTTCTTAATTGGCCAGCAAACTCGCCTGACCTTAACCCAATAGAAAATCTATGGGGTATTGTGAAGAGGAAGATGCAATATGCCAGACCCAACAATGCAGAAGAGCTGAAGGCCACTATCAGAGCAACCTGGGCTCTCATAACACCTGAGCAGTGCCACAGACTGATCGACTCCATGCCACGCCGCATTGCTGCAGTAATTCAGGCAAAAGGAGCCCCAACTAAGTATTGAGTGCTGTACATGCTCATACTTTACATGTTCATACTTTTTAGTTGGCCAACATTTCTAAAAATCTTTTTTTTGTATTGGTCTTAAGTAATATTCTAATTTTCGGAGATACTGAATTTGGTATTTTCATTAGTTGTCAGTTTTAATCCTCACAATTAAATGAAATAAACATTTGAAATATATCAGTCTGTGTGTAATGAATGAATATAATATCCAAGTTTCACTTTTTGAATGGAATTACTGAAATAAATCAACTTTTTGATGATATTCTAATTATATGACCAGCACCTGTATATTAATCATAAGAACAACTAGTTAAATTAGCTGGACACAGTACCAATGTATTCTGTTATCCTACACAAATGAGCATTCTGTTATATTCCCATTACCTGTGTCTCACTTGGCCCTAACTCTCCCTGTTCTGTGGTCTCTTCATCTCCTGTCTAGGAAAGTAACAAATGTTTGAGGACACAGAACTGGTTTCAATGCAAACTCTGATGACATGCCGTTGGCCTAATTTGATCTAAAGTGCTTTTACTATGTGAATTTTAGAATATACTGTATGTAGCTATCCATTAAACTTACAAGCCCGTTCTCCTCTGTCCTCTTCCTCTTAAAGTACTGTAGGATGCTCATCTCTGTGTGAACAATTTGTGACTAATGTTACTTCTACATAGTTTATGGACACGTATCAATGGCACATTCACACACTCTTGGCTGTTCATCAGCTTTGATAGCATATAGCTAGTTAACTAATTAGCTAACATTTGCCTGTTTTACACAACATAAAATTAGATAGTTTGCTTCTAAGGCTATATTTGACAGTTTCAAAATACAACAAAACTGATGATCAAACTGAAAACCAGCAATCTGCCATTTCATCGGCTGAATTAGCCCAAAAACGGTTCAAAAACCGCCAAAATGCAAACAAAACCACCCAAAATATGTTATCAGTATTTATTTCAGTATTTTTACTTCCACGTTTCCTTTCCTACGTTAACTTACCTCACATTTACATCATACTAGATTTACATACTAGAAATAAAAACACCGGCTGCCGAAGCATACATAAATAAACCGTTTTTAGGTGCATTAGTGCCACCTCCTGGACTGGAGTGTTGCCCTCCTTATAAATAAATGACGCTATCAAAACCTTACGGCTGAAATGACAATATCCTCCACACACACTCGTTTGTAAGGCGGCCTCCTGTATTTTTGCTAGTCGATTTTATTTCATCCAGTGACATGAAGGGTTTTAACTTCATTCATGAGATTTTGGGTAACTGCACAACTGACAGATGTCTTTGAGCACGCCAACGTGTGTGTGCCAGCGTGTGTGTGTGTGTGTGTGTGTGTGTGTGTGTGTGTGTGTGTGTAACCATAGCGACAAAACGATGAAGGAACGCGATCTGTCAGTCAAGAAGATTTTCTAAAACTTTACTCCAGACAGACAAGTGTGGGAGGTTTTACCTTTAGATGCAGAACAGGTTGTCAGCTGCAACTTGAACAGACTGCTGAAGAAAACAGCTGAACGTCTGAACGCAACTTTGTGGAGCATACAGTCTGCGGATCTGTCTAGTACCACGAGCAACGTGACTTTGAATTGGGCGTAGGCCTATTTAAAAGTTACAGAATGGATTCATTTGGAGACTCCGAAATCGGCAGAGATAGGCAGGCAATGCAAAACAAAACCTTACATTGGGAAATAGTGGGGGGGACAAAACTTAGATTTTGAAATGTGGGGGGGACATGTCCCCCCCAGGTATAATGCCTCCTACGCCCCTGTATATATATGTACATATCTGATCACTGTTGCACTTTATTATGATGAAAACATTTTGTAACGTTTTGTAGCGATTTTAGCCATTCTGAAATGTTTGAGACGTTTAATTAGGCATACCTCTTACCAAAACACCGCCCTCCAAAAGGTGCGTACACACTGCCATCGACATCGCGACCGTTGGCGACTAGATGTGGGCGTGTCCAGCGACGCGACAAAGTTGAGACAAGTTCAACTTTATTCAAATGAAGAGCGACTAACGGAAGCGACAGCCAATAGGAGAGAAGACGGGAGAGCTCACGTGATCCTTTCTCTCTCAGCTCCTGCAGTAACGGAAAGATGGATGAAAGGCTAATTCTTGCTATTATCAATTTTCCAGTGCTCTATGATATGTCTCTTCCCACGTACAAGGACATTTTTAAGAAAAATACTGCATGGAACTGTGTATCTGAGATCGAGGGGATTTTGTGGACCCAGACAGACCGGCATTTGCATTTTCGCCGCAGATAAACAACCGCTATGGCAAACAGCACGCCTTGTTTCTCATTCATCTTTGATGTAAAGCATTTTATGTACTGATTCCATTTATATTTAGTCTTTTCCCTCCAAAATGTTTGTTTTTAGCTGCAAGAAAAGCGATTCGCTGTCAACAGCAATGGAATGACATCCGTGAATGTCATTCATAAACGTTACTAGGCAACCAGTAGTGGGAACGCCCACTAGCGACTTCACCGCCAGCCACCTGGCAGTGTGTACGCAGACAGCGTTGAGACCGTCACCATCAAAGTCCTTCCAGCAAGTCTGTCCACTGGTGGCCATCTCACGGAGCTATTTCCGGTCATGCCAGTTCAGCTCCTATCTACTTGAATGGGGAAACACCGAAATTCCCAAAATGGTTGGTGAAGACTACTATCAAAGAACATTTTCAAACCAGCAGTAATATCTGACAACACTGGAATCGTAAATTATGCTTCTTTACCTCAGCTTATGCTATAAAAAAAACAAAACCGCAATGTTCCCAGTTTGTATAGCTAATGCGCATGTGCGTAGTTTAATTGATTGACAGGCGATGTCTGCTTCTAAAAGGCGATTGGCTCTTTTACCTGTAAGGCGGGACTTCCTATCTGCACCAGCTGACCGTTGGTCGTTCAAGTTTCTCCCATTAATTTTAATAGAAGTGGCCCGTCTCTGCTAAATTTTATCTGGTAAACATTACTTGCCGATACGTGTATGTTTTGTTCTACAACATAAATCAAAACACAGTCATATCTCAAACATGAATATTGAAGCCGTACTGAAAACACATGGTGGCTGCAACACCCTGCAACAAGGGGGCTTTTTACCTCAAATATTATCCTTTCACTCATTGGACTGTTATTAAAAAAACTTTTGATGTATTTGTCTTCAAATGCATGTGATAATTTCAGGGATTCTCCGTACTTACATGTATTTGCAACGTTTTAAAACGATTAAATAATATATTAAATTAAATAAAATCAAACTTAAGACACGCACGCTATGATCTCATTGATCAGTAAGTGTTTGGGAGAGTACTGTGGTGGTTGTTGTTGCTGTTTAGTGTTTTGGGAGAAAATAAAGTACCTTATAATGTACCCTTTCTTGGAACAGCAGTTGTGCCTTTTTCTCATTTTTGTCAAACACAAAAGTAGCAAAATGGCGCCCTCAGCTGATGACAACTGTTCAACATGAAGTGTCAAGTAGGTATGCAGACCGGAAAACTCCAAATGGGGGTGAAATCTTCCAAAAATGGCGGGTTATTACAGAAGGGGTGTGGTAACTCCAAAAGGGGGCATCACTTCCACTCACAGTTAAGGTTAGGGAAAGGGTTAGGTAGGGCTCCCTATATCTTTAATGTAATTTGGAGCTCCTGACCCTTTTTGGAGCAATGCCTGCAGCCATATCCTTCTGGAATGATCCGCTTCAGCCAGGGCTGTAGAAGGGAATTCTTGGCCCCCTGACTTTATATTGTTTTGGGCCCCTTTCAATTTAAAAAGTCCAGTCTAATATTTGTTGTGGGCCCCCTTGGACCTGTGGGCCCCTAGAATCATTACCACCTTTCCCCCCTTTATCTACATCCCTGGCTTCAGCCACTATTTAGCAACAATGTCTTCCGATTGGCTAATCGTAGAACGTGTCCTCGGCCCACGGTCACATTTTGAGTGCTGTCACAAGAGACCATTGAGATATCTAACAACACTTGTTTTAATGACATCTTTCTGGCAGAAGGAACATTTACTGCAGGCCTACCATTCCATAAAATATCACTTACAGCACCTTTCATTCTCAAAACAGGGTGATCTGGGAACCATTAAAACTGTACCATGTTAGCCATGGGTTTTCCCAAAATGCCAGTTACTTGGTATCGGTCAGCACTGTCCATGGCTTAATTATTTCAGGTTTTTCTACCTTCTACCACCAGAGAGCAGCAACACATTGGTTTTCCAACTCCTACAAATAAAGATGCATGTAAGGGGTTGTTAAATGACTAAATATGACTGCTTATGGGATATTGACAACAGTATCAATCTGTTAAGTGTAATTGAACTCCATCTTCCCACTTTTGTTGGCGTTGCGCCTGTAGAAGTGCTTCAAGGAAATCAACATCATGTTGTTGTGTCACGTGACTCAGTACGGCAAACGTTTAACCCTTAAATGACAGTCTAGAGTCTTGTGAACAGTACTCAGTCAGTTTAAATTAAATTAAATTATGCTTAACGTATAGCGAAGCCAAAATACATCGTCCACACATGTGGACCCACGGTATGCACGAGGTTAAAGTTACTATCACGTCGCTTCTAAAGACTATATTAAACCACTGGATCACTTTTTTGTTGACTTTATCTCCTTTTTGGAGCTTCAAACGTCTGGTCACCATTCACTTGCATTGTGTGGACCTACAGAGTTGAAATATTCTACTAAATATCTTAATTTGTGTTCTGCAGATGAAAGAAAGTCATACACATCTGGGATGACATGAGGGTGAGGAAATGATGAGAGAATTTTCATTATAGGGTGAACTGTCCCTTTAATCCAATCCAATTATATTAATCAATGAATTGTGTACAAAACCAGAGAATACAGTGTATTACACATTAACATTGTATTACAGTCAAATGTCCATTTGAGTGGACAAAAATGTGTATATAATGAAATGAGCCTGTATTTTTAAATGCAAGATTTAAATGCATATCTCCAGATTTAAATGCATAAAATGTATTTCATGAGTTCACATGCATATAGATGAACTGAACGCGAACAGACATGAACTTATGCATTGCATTCCCATGACTACTCTAAACACCCAGCATGTTCAATACTTGTATTTAGCATTTATTAAGAGTGCATATTTAGGGCCCAAGCCTTGAAAAGGCAAGGCCCTATTGTTTTCGTTAGAATATAATTTTTCTTACGACTATTGGGGCACTTTTGGGGCTCTTAACGTGCTCTAAAACTCTTGAAACTTTGCACAAGGGTCAGAACCCGCGGCCATTAGGGCCGGGCTGAAGCTGGTACCGGGGCGTGGCAGGGGGGCTCGACAGCGCCCCCTGGAACGGGGTCCGAAAACTTGGTCCATAAATCAAACATGCTTGCATGTAATAATATGAAACTTGGTACACATATAGATCTCATCGTTTCATATATCCTGCATACTTTTACTTTTTACCTCAGGCCAACTGGAAATCGTCTATTTAGGGTTGTTTGGAAAACGCATGCAATGGAATTTGAAATACTCCTCCTAGAGAATTCCACCAATCGCCACGAAACTCGGTCAGCATGAAGTCAAGACATTGAGGATGAAAAGTGCCAGCGGATTTTTGATATCTCTAACGGTTTGGCCGTGGCGAGGAAACGAAATGATGGCGCAAAAAGAGAAACAGGAAGTGTGTTATAACTTCTGCATACATTAATTGATCTCGATGAAACTTCAGCAGTGTGTTCGCTGTAACAGGCCGATCGCATGGATGTGACTATTGTGAGTCAAAGTTATAGCGCCACCAACTGGCAGAAGGAAGTGTGTCACTTTCAAAATGCTGTGAAATCACCCTCTTATTTTTACCCGATTTACTTAAAACTTTTGGTGTGTAATGTAAACACACGGCAGATGTAGACATGTGAAAGGATTATTGATATCTTGGATACTGTTGCCGTGGCAATGCTTCAAACTCGAATATTCTTTTTGATGCTTTTGAGACTCTTAGCATTCTTGAAATTGCATGAAACTCGACAGACACATCACATTTATTAGCCAGTAGACATGTGCAAAGTTTCAGAAACGGGCGTGGTGCAGGGGCTCAGTAGCGCCACCTTTTGACAAAAGTGAGGGGTTGGTTTTACACTTTGACCCACAGTCACAAAACTCAGTAATTATATTGTTCTCATCGAGCCGGACAACTTTCTAATTTACAGTCATTAGCTCAGACCAACAGAAAGTCAGATATTTTGGTTTGAATGTGGATGTTTTGGAGAATTTTCTCTGCCTCTCTCACTGACCCTACGTCTCTCTGTGTCTGGGGGGAGGGGGATGATTTGGCTGTTGAGTGAGAATGCTTTTATTTTTGTTTTTCAAGGTTTTGGGGCCTTTAACGTGCTCGAAAATATTGATATCTCGAATGGTTTGGCCGTGGCGAGGAAATTGATTTAGGACAAAAAAAGGACACATAAAGTGTGTTATAACTTAGTTAGTTCTATCTACAGTTACAAAACTCGGCGTGTATATTGTTCTCGTCAAGCCGAACAACTTTCTAATTTACAGTCATTAGCTCCGACCAACAGAAAGTCAGATATTGTGGTTTGAATGTGGATTTCTTTTTCAATTTTTCTCTCTCTGACAGACAGAGTGCCCCCTCCCGTTCTGTGTTTTTTCTCTCTGTCGCTCTCTGACAGACATAGTGGCCCTGCCATTCTGTCTGTGTGTGTGTGTGTGTGGGGAGGGGAGGGGGAGGGAATTTCTCTGTTGGAACTTTGAAGCTCCAAATCGCCCTGAACATAGACATCCCAAGTCATTGAAAAGTACAAATGGTATTATTTAAAGTTTTTTTTTATTTCTCTCTTACGTTGTAAAATGCCACGTTTTTGAATGGCATGTAAAATGTAAAAATAATCACTCAATCTCCAGTTTTTTCTCTGATCTGTTGCTATTTTAATGATTTAAAAATCAAAGCACTGACCATTTAAAGTGTGAGCTTGTACATTTTGAAATAGTTATAAACAGTCACAGCAATGCAGTGTTATTATGTGCCTAGATAGTCTTTCAAATAAAATGAGTTTACCCCAAAAAGATATTTGTCTCATCATTTACACACATAGACATCAAAGGGGGCTTGAGCACCTGCCCTTTTTCTTCCTCGAGAGAAAGTGCCCTTTTTTCTGGGGTGTTTTTTATATATTTTTATAAATAAATTAATATATATATTCCTGTTTGCTACAGCTTCCTGTCAAACAAATATATTTATTAAATAAAAAATCAAAACATCAGGTCGGTAGATGAGATTTTGTCGATGCCCGCCCTCCCTCCCTCCCTCCGTGGCGTGTACAGTGCCTCGACTATACAGCTAATTAGCCAAAAGCAAATATAGTTAACTTGTGTCTTGCTAACATTCATGACTCATGAGCGACTAGCTAATGTAATAGGTTAGCTAAAGTCTATATATAAGGCAATATATCATGGCCATACAGGCCAATATATACTGTACTTATTGGAGACATTACAGGTGAATACAGTCACATTTGTGTGATGTACTTAACATAATGATAAATAATCTTAAGATATTATATTGTATGCTATGTATTGTGAATACACCCATGTTAAACATAAAAATGTACTTCCATTGCATATCATAGGAACACATAAGCGTACATTATAATTACATTGATAAACCTGTACAGAGATCTCCGGATAAATACTGGCCTTCTGGATTAACACATTTAAGTGCTGCAAAAGATATTGACCTATGACATCCTATGACATCAAAAAATCATTCTTCATTTGAATTATCTCATAGATGTGACTATTGTGGTTCACGGTCATAGGCCCTGTCCCAAATGGCACACTTCATATGAATTTTCAGTCTTGTGTACTTATTTCATGTGTCCATTAACTCCATGAGACCGTAGGGTGTCTCATTTTTCATTTTAGGTATCGGAAGGGTGCTCACGCATACTTTGTGGTCGATATGTGCCCTCGATGCGCACTTTTGCAGAGCCCACACTGATGCAAGCTCTACAGCACACATCTTCTCGACGGTCAAAGCGAGGTTACGTTATTGCCCATCGTGCACAGCGACCCTAAATGCACGGGGGTGGCGGTGCCACCAGCAACCCTAAATGCACGGGGGTGGCGGTGCCACCGGCTTGGGCCCGCCATCGCTGCTTGCAGCTATATTTATTATTGTGTTTGTGTTATTGGGGAAAGAAACACGTTTTCACACATCACTTTCCAATTACCCTTGTTGACCAGAACTTAAAAGTCCTAATTACTGTCTGTCATCTCAGCGCTGAATATTTCTGCATAATTTCTCTGATAAGGCTCGATGTGTTTCAGACATATAAAAAAAACAGTAAGTCACTTTGGATAAAAGCATCTGCCGAATGCATAAATGGAAATGTAAAATCATAACCGCAGAGAATGTGTTTTTATAGACGCACATAATGTGAAGTTATCTTGGTATGGACCGTAAAATATTGGTTATAGGAGAGCTATAGGATGCTCCCTTGCTCCCTATTTAGTGAATGACTTAACCTTAAGTGTGCTGTCTGTCTGCACTGGTCTCAGAACAGTTATAGGAGAGCTATAAAATGCTCCCTTGCTCCCTATTTAGTGAATGACTTAACCTTAAGTGTGCTGTCTGTCTGCACTGGTCTCAGAACAGTTATAGGAGAGCTATAAAATGCTCCCTTGCTCCCTATTTAGTGCATGACTTAACCTCCAGTGTGCTGTCTGTCTGCACTGGTCTCAGAACAGTTATAGGAGAGCTATAGGATGCTCCCTTGCTCCCTATTTAGTGCACGACTTAACCTCCAGTGTGCTGTCTGTCTGCACTGGTCTCAGAACAGTTATAGATAGCTATAGGATGCTCCCTTGCTCCCTATTTAGTGAATGACTTAACCTCCAGTGTGCTGTCTGTCTGCACTGGTCTCAGAACAGTTATAGAAGAGCTATAGGATGCTCCCTTGCTCCCTATTTAGTGCACGACTTAACCTCCAGTGTGCTGTCTGTCTGCACTGGTCTCAGAACAGTTATAGATAGCTATAGGATGCTCCCTTGCTCCCTATTTAGTGAATGACTTAACCTCCAGTGTGCTGTCTGTCTGCACTGGTCTCAGAACAGTTATAGATAGCTATAGGATGCTCCCTTGCTCCCTATTTAGTGAATGACTTAACCTCCAGTGTGCTGTCTGTCTGCACTGGTCTCAGAACAGTTATAGGAGAGCTATAGGATGCTCCCTTGCTCCCTATTTAGTGCACGACTTAACCTCCAGTGTGCTGTCTGTCTGCACTGGTCTCAGAACAGTTATAGATAGCTATAGGATGCTCCCTTGCTCCCTATTTAGTGAATGACTTAACCTCCAGTGTGCTGTCTGTCTGCACTGGTCTCAGAACAGTTATAGATAGCTATAGGATGCTCCCTTGCTCCCTATTTAGTGAATGACTTAACCTCCAGTGTGCTGTCTGTCTGCACTGGTCTCAGAACAGTTATAGGAGAGCTATAAAATGCTCCCTTGCTCCCTATTTAGTGCATGACTTAACCTCCAGTGTGCTGTCTGTCTGCACTGGTCTCAGAACAGTTATAGGAGAGCTATAGGATGCTCCCTTGCTCCCTATTTAGTGCACGACTTAACCTCCAGTGTGCTGTCTGTCTGCACTGGTCTCAGAACAGTTATAGATAGCTATAGGATGCTCCCTTGCTCCCTATTTAGTGAATGACTTAACCTCCAGTGTGCTGTCTGTCTGCACTGGTCTCAGAACAGTTATAGAGAGCTATAGGATGCTCCCTTGCTCCCTATTTAGTGAATGACTTAACCTCCAGTGTGCTGTCTGTCTGCACTGGTCTCAGAACAGTTATAGGAGAGCTATAGGATGCTCCCTTGCTCCCTATTTAGTGAATGACTTAACCTCCAGTGTGCTGTCTGTCTGCACTGGTCTCAGAACAGTTATAGGAGAGCTATAGGATGCTCCCTTGCTCCCTATTTAGTGCACGACTTAACCTCCAGTGTGCTGTCTGTCTGCACTGGTCTCAGAACAGTTATAGGAGAGCTATAGGATGCTCCCTTGCTCCCTATTTAGTGCATGACTTAACCTCCAGTGTGCTGTCTGTCTGCACTGGTCTCAGAACAGTTATAGGAGAGCTATAGGATGCTCCCTTGCTCCCTATTTAGTGCACGACTTAACCTCCAGTGTGCTGTCTGTCTGCACTGGTCTCAGAACAGTTATAGGAGAGCTATAGGATGCTCCCTTGCTCCCTATTTAGTGAATGACTTAACCTCCAGTGTGCTGTCTGTCTGCACTGGTCTCAGAACAGTTATAGAGAGCTATAGGATGCTCCCTTGCTCCCTATTTAGTGAATGACTTAACCTCCAGTGTGCTGTCTGTCTGCACTGGTCTCAGAACAGTTATAGAAAGCTATAGGATGCTCCCTTGCTCCCTATTTAGTGCATGACTTAACCTCCAGTGTGCTGTCTGTCTGCACTGGTCTCAGAACAGTTATAGAGAGCTATAGGATGCTCCCTTGCTCCCTATTTAGTGAATGACTTAACCTCCAGTGTGCTGTCTGTCTGCACTGGTCTCAGAACAGTTATAGAGAGCTATAGGATGCTCCCTTGCTCCCTATTTAGTGAATGACTTAACCTCCAGTGTGCTGTCTGTCTGCACTGGTCTCAGAACAGTTATAGGAGAGCTATAGGATGCTCCCTTGCTCCCTATTTAGTGCACGACTTAACCTCCAGTGTGCTGTCTGTCTGCACTGGTCTCAGAACAGTTATAGAGAGCTATAGGATGCTCCCTTGCTCCCTATTTAGTGAATGACTTAACCTCCAGTGTGCTGTCTGTCTGCACTGGTCTCAGAACAGTTATAGGAGAATTATAGGATGCTCCCTTGCTCCCTATTTAGTGCATGACTTAACCTCCAGTGTGCTGTCTGTCTGCACTGGTCTCAGAACAGTTATAGGAGAGCTATAGGATGCTCCCTTGCTCCCTATTTAGTGCATGACTTAACCTCCAGTGTGCTGTCTGTCTGCACTGGTCTCAGAACTGTTATAGGAGAGCTATAGGATGCTCCCTATTTAGTGCACGACTTAACCTCCAGTGTGCTGTCTGTCTGCACTGGTCTCAGAACAGTTATAGAGAGCTATAGGATACTCCCTTGCTCCCTATTTAGTGAATGACTTAACCTCCAGTGTGCTGTCTGTCTGCACTGATCTCAGAACAGTTATAGGAGAGCTATAGGATGCTCCCTTGCTCCCTATTTAGTGCACGACTTAACCTCCAGTGTGCTGTCTGTCTGCACTGATCTCAGAACAGTTATAGGAGAGCTATAGGATGCTCCCTTGCTCCCTATTTAGTGCACGACTTAACCTCCAGTGTGCTGTCTGTCTGCACTGGTCTCAGAACAGTTATAGAGAGCTATAGGATGCTCCCTTGCTCCCTATTTAGTGAATGACTTAACCTCCAGTGTGCTGTCTGTCTGCACTGGTCTCAGAACAGTTATAGGAGAATTATAGGATGCTCCCTTGCTCCCTATTTAGTGAATGACTGTGTTTTTATAGACGCACATAATGTGAAGTTATCTTGGTATGGACCGTAAAATAGTTGATAACAAAACTATACACAAAAATAATCTTTCATAATTTCGGTTTTATTTGCATTCAATGGACTAAACCACAAAAAGTAAAAAACAAAACAAAAATGTAACATTTCTATGATTTTTTCTGGCAGGTTTCAACGTTTTTGACAACATGACAGCAAACCAGCATCTTATAATGTCTATGAAGTCAAAGTAAACACCTGTAAACAGCTACTGTACATCTCTAATAGAAGTCTATTCACAGACGTTTCAGACTTCTGTGAACCAACAATGACATCGTCAAAACATCTCGTGTTTGCATGCACTTTTAAACAGCAGTTCATGTTTTCTGCTATTCAAAGAAGTCAAAGTTGACTTTAAAGTTGTTGCAGCTCATTTTGTTAGTGTTATCTCAATTATTTACAAGAAAACAGAGTCTGGATCTGCGTCAAAGCTGCTGGTTTCAAACGCTTTTTCACTGTCTGCATGGAGCAAGATATGCTTTGATTCTCTTTACATGCTAGAGATATTAAAAACATGCCTGTGAGCATCAGGGTTGAGCAAAATTCAGAATCTGAGATTCAAGCCATGAATTGGTGACATCCATGGCTGGACTGGTAATATGGCATACCGGGCATTTTCCCGGTGGGCTGACACACTTTGGGGCCAATCAGGGGCGGACTGGCCATCGTGAGAACCGAGCGGGCCGGTGTTTCGGCCGTGCAATCCATGAATTGGTGACATCCAGGGCTGGACTGGTAATATGGCTGTGGCAGGGTGGAGGGCGGGGCCAGGTCGTGATCATACACACCCGGTCCCTTATCAGGCTAATCAAGCCTCCGAGAGGGAGAAAGGCCGACTGCGGAGGATTGTGCGGGAGAGAGAGATCATTTACGGACATGTGTGTGTGTGTCTTTTGCCCCGTTTGGGGGTGGGGGGGGTACTTCTTGCAGTGTAGTACCCCCCCCCCAAAAAAAAAAACACTGTAAAATTTAAATGAGAGGGAAAAGCCTGATAAGGGACCTGGTGTGCCGACGCACTTTGGGGCCGATCAGGGAGAAATGAGCGGGCCGGTGTTTCGGCCATGCAACGTGCCGAATGGGCCCCGATAAGCTAAAATTAGCCACTGCGTTATGCAGAAAAGGACAGTGAACGCCCCCAAGCTCAACATGTTTTGGGCCAGTTGCCATGTAAAATCCCGAGCCGATTTCTCTTCCCAGTTCAGCCCTGGTGACGTCCCACAAGATGTTGTCAAAAATTCAACAGTCAAACAGAGGAATTTTTTGGTCCAACATACAACCCCCCCGAAAACGCAAAAATTATTGTCAATTATAATCACTGTTTGCTATATTGAAAGCACTACAACTAAACATTATATGATGTTTTACCTCGTGAATTTAATTGTTTTTTTTTGTGTGTTCAGTTATTTGAAATAAGATGATTGCAACATGCTCCAAAAAAGTTGGGACAGTCGAATGTTTACCGCTGTGAAACATCACCATTTCTTAAACATTTAGGCATTGAAGACCAAGTTTGTTAAGTTTAAAAAGTGGAATTTCCCCCATTCATCCATTATGAAGGTGTTCAGCTGCACAATTGTTCGAGATCTTCGTTGCCGTATTGTGCGCTTCATAATGTGGCACACATTCTCAATTGGAGACGGTCAGGACTGCAGGCGGGACAATCTCGTGCCCGCACTCTCTGCTTACACAGCCATGCACTTGTAATCCGGGCAGTAAGTGGTTTGAAGTTGTCCTGCTGAAAATGCCGGGACGTCCCTGGAAAAGACGGTGCTGGATGGCCGTATATGTTGCTCCAAAATTTGTACATATCTGTCTGCATTCATGGTGTTCTCACAGATGTGCCATTGGCACTGAAACACCCCTGGCCCATACAGACACTGGCTTAGTAACAGGTCAGATGGTCCTTTTCCTCTTTGGCCCAGAGGACACGACAGATGTGTTTTTCAAAAACAATTTGAAACGTGGACCTATCCGACCGTTCTACTGTTCAACTTTGCATCTAGGATGAGAGCGAGCCCAGAGAAGTCAACAGCACTTCTGGACAGTGATGATGTACGGCTTCTCCTTTACAGAGTAAAGTCTGAACTAGCATCTGTGGATGCAGCGGCGAGTGATGTTGACTAACAAAGGTTTACTAAAGTAATCCCAAACCCACACGGCCTTGTTATTTGAACTCCTCAAATTGTTCGTAGCCTTAAATTGCCCCAGTCTCAACTTTTTTGGAGGGTGTTACAATCATCAGATTTGAAATTATAATGTTTAGTTGCGCTTTCAATATAGCAAGGGGTGAATATAATTTACAAATACAATTTTTCATATATTGTTACAACTTTTGGAATTGGGGTTGTACGTTTTTGTCACTAAACATCATTCATTTTGACTAATTATGCCTATTTTAGGTCAAATAATGAACCCAGCCATGTAAAGAGATGTCAAACACATTGTTATCAGGTAACTCTATAAAAATAAATATTGACATTCAGTTTTAATGCATTGATTTTCTAATCTATGAATAAGTAATTTCTCCTTCTGAGAGATGAAGTGTTCTTCACACATGGCCCGTTTCTAACGTTTCTAAACTAAATACAAATTTCTATAGGTGGTATTTTATGCATTATTAATAACTGACCCTCCTGTGGTATTCGGCCATTTTTGACCAAAATAAATGTTCCTCATGTAATAAGAATGGTTTCCTTTATCTGAGCTGTACAAGACTTGGTGACTTTTCCTCCATTTGCCATCTGAACATATAAAAATTGGTATTCGCGAAAGTTGATCGACCATTGAAAATTAATGCGAAGGACCAAAAAAAATGCAATTATTTTTAGCTGTCAAATAAAATCAATAAATCAGCAACAATGCAGGAAAAAAGACAGAAATTACAGGGTGAGACTCTAAAACATCCTCAGTGCAAAACATACAAACACACACACACAAACACATTTACTCACACAAACACATTTACACACAAACACACTTATACACAAACACACTTACACAAAAACACATTTACACACACACACTTACACACAAACACACTGACTTACACACTTACACACAAACACATTTACACACAAACATATTTACACACAAACATATTTACACACACACACACACTCACTTACACAAACACACTTACACACACACACTCACTTACACACAAACACACTTACACACACACACACTCACTTACACACACACACACTCACACAAACACACTTACACACACACACTCACTTACACACAAACACACTTACACACAAACACATTTACACACTCACACAAACACACTTACACACACACACTCACTTACACACAAACACACTTACACACACACACTCACTTACACACACACAAACACACTTACACACAAACACACTTACACACACACACTGACTTACACACAAACACATTTACACACAAACACACTTACACACAAACACATTTACACACACAAACACATTTACACACACACTCATTTACACAAACACACTTACACACACAAACACATTTACACACATACACTCACTTACACACAAACACATTTACACACACACACACTCACTTACACACACACACACACTTACACACAAACACTCACTTACACACACAAACACACTTACACAAACACATTTACACACACACACACACACTCACTTACACACAAACACACTT
>NC_068282.1:2461000-2493500 GCF_025860055.1 Xyrauchen texanus
AATTTCATAGAAGAGCGCAATTGAGCGATTGGTTATGAAAGCACTCACTGATTTATATGTGCTGGACAGAGTATCTTCTTTCAGAGGCTCCAACTTTGGACTCTAGAAACGAAGAATACACCAAAACTGATTCATAAATCACGTCGTCTGATGAATGGACAGGTTTAGATATGTTTAAATAAGTAGATGGTCACCTGACACTCCAGTTTGTCGATGAGTTGCTGCAGTCTGTTGATCTGAGAGCACCAGTGTTCATCGGTATCTACGGTAACGCCTGAGATAGAACACACAACGATACACTGTACACAACTCAACTCATAATCAACACACACTGTCTTCGTGTGTGTTTGTGTGTGTTTGTGTGTGCGTTACCAGTAGTGAGAATGCCCGAGTATGGATCAGTGGGTGAAAGACACATGTTCTTTTGCACTCGACGGCCACATCTTCTGTTGTTCTTCTGTATGGCCAGATGCTCCGGGACCTTCACATCCTCAACTCTATAGAGAGTGAGAGAGAGAGAGTGTGTGTGAGAGAGAGAGAGAGAGAGATACACAGCAACTTAAAATGGGTCTTAAATGGCATCACAGAAAAATGTAGAGATGCACCGATACCGATATGTATGCCGATACGATATCTAATAATTTACAACACATTTTAACTCCAGTCTTGACCAACACAAAATAGGTGTCATTTGAAAGCTTGCAAGCTCTACTTTACAATGCATGTAGGCATTATGACCAAACCTGAACAAGCACTTTTGAATTTGCAGACAAATCAGAAGTGTGCCGATTTGATATGTTATAAAAAAGGGTTTGACAACATGTGTCATATGTTGTCGGAAAGTGAGTTTAACTCACAGACAAAAATATAGCAAGTATTAGCCAAGTATATGTCTTTGACAATTATGTTGGCATTGCATATATGTGATTATATACGATATAGGTGATTATCTTTCAAACGAGCCCACACACAAGATAATCAGATGTATTGATCATTAGATAATCCACATGAAGCACAATGTTACATATGGCCACCAGGAGATGGCGCCAAATACACGACACAGACTCAATGATGACTCAAATGACACAGAATGAAACTCATTCTGTGAAATATCATGACTAAAATAAACAGAACATAAAATATCACATATCATTATTTAGAGGAGGTGATTATCTTTCAAACGAGCCCACACACAAGATAATCAGATGTATTGATCATTAGATAATCCACATGAAGCACAATGTTACATATGACCACCAGGAGATGGCGCCAAATACACGACAAAGACTCAATGATATCTCAGATGGCACAGAATGAAACTCATTCTGTGAAATCTCATTACTAACATAAACAGAACATAAAATATCACATATCATTAATTAGAGGAGGTGATTATCTTTCAAACGAGCCCACACACAAGATAATCAGAATTATTGATCATTAGATAATCCACATGAAGCACAATGTTACATATGGCCACCAGGAGATGGCGCCAAATACACAACACAGACTCATTGATATCTCAGATGGCACAGAATGAAACTCATTCTGTGAAATATCATGACTAAAATAAACAGAACATAAAATATCACATATCATTATTTAGAGGAGGTGATTATCTTTCAAACGAGCCCACACACAAGATAATCAGATGTATTGATCATTAGATAATCCACATGAAGCACAATGTTACATATGACCACCAGGAGATGGAGCCAAATACACGACACAGACTCAATGATATCTCAGATGGCACAGAATGAAACTCATTCTGTGAAATCTCATTACTAACATAAACAGAACATAAAATATCACATATCATTAATTAGAGGAGGTGATTATCTTTCAAACGAGTCCACACACAAGATAATCAGAATTATTGATCATTAGATAATCAACATGAAGCACAATGTTACATATGACCACCAGGAGATGGCGCCAAATACACGACACAGACTCAATGATATCTCAGATGGCACAGAATGAAACTCATTCTGTGAAATCTCATTACTAAAATAAACAGAACATATAATATCACATATCATTATTTAGAGGAGGTGATTATGTTTCAAACGAGCCCACACACAAGATAATCAGAATTATTGATCATTAGATAATCCACATGAAGCACAATGTTACATATGACCACCAGGAGATGGCGCCAAATACACGACACAGACTCAATGATGACTCAAATGGCACAGAATGAAACTCGCTCTGTGAAATCTCATGACTAAAATCATGTCTGCATGCTATGCTAACCTTTCGTCATTGTTGTGTTTGCATGTGTAATTTGATATATATGTACAATTATTATGTTTCATTAGTTTGGAGAGGCTTTTGGACACATGGAGACATTTCTGGACACTGATGAATTATATTTGTAATGCTATAACTTTTGATTGCTTTGTCGTATCAACACCACATTTTCCTCAGATACAGTCGACATGATTGGGAACAAAACAAAAGCAGTTTTTCAGAGCCTCCTTATTTACACCCAGAGATATAAAATGTCAAATCAGAATTTTATTTTATTTTTATTTATTACTTTTTCTTTTTCTTTTTCAGCAGTTTCTTAGGCTAATAATCTCAGAATGTATCATAATCTATATGGTTAAAATAATTGAAACGTTTTCTTTAGAATGATACCAAACACTTGACCCTCCTTTTCATTTCTTTTTTATTTTAAAGCCTTTTATTTTGGGTATGCCACTGAAACAGGAAATCTTTAAAAACACCTTCAGAGCTTAAAGGGTTCAAAGGTTTTCTTAAGGTACCAAATTCACTTTAAAAGGGTTAGCAAGATCAACACTAAAAAGAACAATTCACTTCAGAAGCAAAAGTATTAAAGGGCACCTATTATGGAATTTTGAAAATGACCTTTCATGTAGTGTGTAACAGATTTAAGTGAACAAAAACATCCTGCAAAGTTTTATATATGAAAGTTCACCGTAAAAAAGTTATTGTCTCTCAAAAGTAGGAGTCGACTCTGAGTCAATGTAATGAATCGTTTTTCCAATGAGTCATTTTCCTTTTCGTTGTGACGTCAAGACGAAAAATGATCAAATTGGCCGCGCCCACTCATTGCGCACGCAGACACCAGGGAAAACTTGACAACAAGACGCTGTGTTCTGAAGTGCGTATCAAAAGCGACATTTTTTTCACTGCCCAGGGACGAGCATGTGAAGAATCAGTGGCTAGAGTTTATATTTACAACTATACCACACAAGTATCGCCCGAACCTTGTGCTGTGTTCGCCTCATTTTAATGACGATTGCTTTCAAGTGTGGATTCGCGAGCCGGTTGATACTGAAGGAAGGTTCAGTACCAAGTTTATTTGGATCAGCTTCCTCCTCCGAATCACAACCTGTAAGTATTATTAATAATTGTTGCTTTTATGTGTTTTTTAGCATGTTAATAAGTATTTGTGTGTGTTGTGTACGTTACGCTCAGCACAGCTTCTAGGTCTCCAATGTCAACTTTTTTGAAATATGTGAAGTGTTTGTCGATGTTATTGGAGTTGACATAAAGAATAGAGCAATAACTTGTAGTAATGCAGTGCTTTACCAATATGTTTATGCGTTGGGCTAACGCAAACAATAACTGATTGGGTGTTGACCACCGAACTTTGGGCTATGATCGCTAACATAAATCAACTCAAATTCCTACAAAGCGGTGATGGGCGTTCCGTTTCCGACAATCTCTGCACAGAGTATACCAATCACAACTGACTGGGTCATCTGACCAATCACCGCAGATTAGCGTCACGCAAAGGAGGGCTGTGGAAAAATGAGTCAAAGGAGGGGTTTGGAAAAAGAATCATTTGGGAGTCAGTGAGCAAATCAGGTAAACATAAATGAATATTATAAGACAACAAAAGTGTTTTTTGTCATTGCATGCATGTAAAACTGTTGTTGGGGACTCCCAAAACAATATTAGGAACATTTGAAATGCCATAATAGGTGCCCTTTAAGACTTGTCTTCAGAGAATGCATTTTAAATAGGAGCTGAAACTTTAAAAGTGTCTGAACTTTAACTTTCACTGCCAAGAATTTATGAACAAGAGAACATCATTGAACGTAAATACATTTTAGAGCGCTGTAACCCACTTGACGCCACCTCACATATGTTCACATGACTCAAACTGTCTCTTTAAGACTATTCATCTTCTGTAAATATCGTCACAACCACCATAGTCGCCAGTATCTGTTGCAATCTTCTCTTCTCCAGTACCTCAAGCCGTAACGTCAAGGAACAGTTCATATATTACCTACAGGACCGCAGTAAACACAGTTTTCAGGGTTGTTTATGGGTAACCACTTAACAGTACAGGCAATCTAGTTATGAAACAATCGCACTAATGAGCCTTTTTGACAAATGGGAATTGGTTGCAGGCGGAGCTGACAGCACAAATGGCTTTTTCACTTATTGAGCGATCAGTAGCCAACAAAAACACATGCAAACATTTTCACAGCCATGCAGAGTTCTGTCGCATAAGGACTCCTCTGAGAATAACAACGCAAGGATGTCGTGTCTGTGACAAATCCTTTGAGGATCGACTAACCCACAGATGAGCAAGAATAATAATTAGACGCAGGTAGCAATTATGGGGCCAAGCACCAAAATGGAAAGCATTGCACAACATTAACCACAACCCAAAAATCACATATGACAAATCATAAACACACACATCATTACACAATGCTTCAAAATGGATTTAAACCTACAACTTTCCGTCTGCACAGTCCACTGCACTACAGAGCCACAACATTGACAGTCGTCAAAGGGACATACCAAGCATAGAGCTATCAAAGCCAATCATCGTAGTCACAATAATCAACTGCATATTCACGTAACTTTACATCAGCATGAAAATATACATTGGACCCAGCACCCATTAAGTTAGTGCAATGCATTGATCTCAATAACAACAAACATTTTAACTGCGTGATTTTTCGAGGTGGGAATTCAAATCCACAACCCATGAAACTATAAACCTGTGCTTTAACACACGGAGCCACACAGTTGCCATGTTAGGCTGATGTCAAAGAGACATCGCAAGGTTAGGGTCAGCACACAAGTGTAGATTATTTTTTTAACTGTAGGTGGCGCTGTCTCAAAACTGCTCAGGTATCCTCAAGACATGATATTTATGATGCATGATTTTTTTATTTTTTAAAACTGACAAAGCTTTTAAAAGATATATCACTTTTTAATAAAATTCAACGTGGCGAGGGGTACGGCTGACATGAGAAAAATTGGTATAGTTGAAATTCGCATGATCTAAGGAAGACACCAATCCCAGGATTTTAGGACAAAAGTTATGGGCAAAAAATACAGGCCATTTTTTACATCATTTGACCCATAGTTGGCACTCAGATCATGGTCCTGATGAAGCATACCAAGATTAATTTTGATAGGACAAACTGTTGCCGAGATACAGCCTCATATCCATTCTATACTCTCAATAGTAAAAATCTATATTTTTATAAGTGAAACCTATATTTTTAAACCTAAAATTTGTAATTGCGAAACCTATATTTTAAATTGCGTAACCTATATTTTTAAATCTAAAATTTGTAATTGCGAAACCTATATTTTTCTATCTTCATTTTTAATTTGCAAAATCTATATTTTTAATTGTGGAAACAATATTTTAAATTGTGAAACCTATATTTTTAATTGCGGAAACTATATTTTTATTTGCGAAACCTATATTTTTAATTGCGGAACCTATATTTTTTATTGCGAAACCTATATTTTTAATTGCGAAACCTATATTTTTAATTACTGAACCTATATTTTTAATTATGGAAACTATATTTTTAATTGCGAAACCTATATTTTTAATTGCGGAACATATATTTTTAATTGCGGAACCTATATTTTTAATTGCAAAACCTATATTTTTAATTGCGGAAACTATATTTTTAATTGTGGAAACTATATTTTTAATTGCGAAACCTATATTTTTAATTGTGGAAACTATATTTTTAACCCTATATTTTTACTTGCGAGACCTATATTTTTAAATGTGAAAATCTATATTTTTAATTGCGGAAACTATATTTTAAATTGTGAAACCTATATTTTTAAATGCAGAACCTATATTTTTAATTGCGGAAACTATATTTTAAATTGTGAAACCTGTATTTTTTATTGGGGAACCTATATTTTTAATTGCGGAAACTATATTTTTAAATGCGGAACCTATATTTTTAATTGCGAAACCTATATTTTTAATTGCGGAAACTATATTTTTAATTGTGAAACCTATATTTTTAATTGTGAAACCTATATTTTTAAATGCGGAACCTATATTTTTGATTGTGAAACCTATATTTTTAATTGCGAAACCTATATTTTTAATTGCGAAACCTATATTTTTAATTGCGGAACCTATATTTTTTATTGCGAAACCTATATTTTTAATTGCGAAACCTATATTTTTAATTGCGGAACCTATATTTTTAATTGCGGAAACTATATTTTTAATTGCGAAACCTATATTTTTAATTGCGGAACCTATATTTTTAATTGCGGAACCTATATTTTTAATTGCGAAACCTATATTTTTAATTGCGGAACCTATATTTTTAATTGTGGAACCTGTATTTTTTATTGGGGAACCTATATTTTTAAATATAAATTTTTTAATTGAGAAACCTAAATTTTTATTGTGTAAACTATATTTTAAATTGTGGAACAATATTTTTAAATTATAATTTTTTAATGCGAAGCCTATGTTTTTAATTGGGGAAACCATATTTTTTATTGGAGAACCTATATTTTTAAATATACATTTTTTAATAATGAAATCAACATTTTAATCATGGAATCTAAATTTTTAAGAATGTAGAACAAATACAATTGTACACATTTGTGTTTACTTAAAATATGAAATGTCCCCACAAGGATAGTACAACCTAAAATCTCGACTGTCCCCATGAAGAAAACAGAAAATGTCAAACTAAAGAAATGTTTTTGTAAAGTTTATGTTTAGGGGTAGGCGGTAGAAAATATCATTATCTCAATATAGAAACAATAGAAGTCAATGGAAAGTTCCCAAAAAGCCATGTGTATGTGTGTATGTGTGTAACTCACGGAGAGGTGCTGCTCTGAGCCGCCACGGCCTCCATCGCACACTGCAGAGACGTCTGGAGGGAAAGCAGCTGACTAGATGTTTCCCTCAACATGAAACGCGTCACAAACTGCCCGAGAACTGACGAACCCTGGTACTCCTATAGCAAGAGACAGAGAACACAAATAATGACGATTCATTATTTACCATTTACCATTTTCCTTAATCGCTGCATCAACCGTTAAGAGTTAAAGACAAGTCCCGCCCTCATGGCCCTCTACTTAAAAACCTGAAGTATTCCTGTCAATACAGATTATAACATCCACTGCAATGGCAATCCACTGACTTCTCTCATTAAACAGCTTGTAAATAAAACTAACCTCCACTTTATCCTGGAGAAACAGATCGGCAGCGTGTCTAAGTGACTATTAGGAGGAGGCATGTTTCTGCATTAGAGATGATCAGTCTCCAAAAACAAAAGATCTGTGCTGGCAGATACAAAAGATTATAGTGGACTAATGCCGAGCATTTCTGTTCACGGGACTACAAACGACTTGAGTGCATGTGTCATACTGACAACTTGTCAGTATGACAACATCCGGGATGGCTTAAAAGTAAGTAGATCATGAGAGGATTTACGTTTTTGGGTAATATAACCCTTTAAAGTGTGTGCTTTTATAAAATGATCCTCCCAATTTGGAGTGCCCAGTTCTCCGTGTGGCGGAGGACGAATCTCAGCCGTCAATCCGCGCATCTTATCAGGTGGCTTGTTGAACGCGTTACCGCGGAGACTTAACGGATGTGGAGGCTTCACGCTGTTCTCCGCGGCATCCACGCTCAACTCAGCACGCGCCCCACTAAGAGCGAGAACCACATTATAGCGACCACGAGGAGGTTACCCCATGTGACTCTACCCTCCTTAGCAACCAGGGCTATTTGGTTGCTAAGGAGACCTGGCTGCACGCCCTGAATTTGAACTCACGACTCCAGGTGTGGTAGTCAACGTAAATACTCGCTGAGATACCTAGACCCCCCCCCCCCCATTTCTTTTGTCTTTTTTAAAGAATATTAGGGATGAGCGGAAATACATTTTTGGGATATTCAACATTATCAATTCTATCGATTGAGTTTAACTTTAACTGAACCAAAAATATTCCTTTAAAGAAAACTATTTAATTACAGTACTTTTTCTTTTTACATCATGTGCTTTATTTTACATCATTTTATGTATGTAGTACACAAAAAAAAATATTTATTTAATACATTTCCATCAAATTAAATGAAGCAATCTTTAACATAATTAAATAAAAAAAACTAAATATTTTAATCTTTTTGTTAAATAATAATGCGTTTAATTAAATAAGTCAATTTATTAGAAATTTGTAGTGAAATTGAAATGTGTAACTCTTAAAAATACGCTTAAATATTTTTAGAGAATTACAGAAAACGTGCAGATACGTACAGATAAGTGTAAACTTCTAAATCGAAAACGCTTAAATAATAATAATAATTCCTTACACTTATATAGCGCTTGTCAAGGCACTCAAAGCGTTTTACATAGTATAGGGGGAATCTCCTCAACCACCACCAGTGTGCAGCATCCACCTGGATGATGAGACGGCAGCCATAGTGCACCAGAACGCCCACCACACACCAGCTATTGGTGGGGAGGAGAGAGTAGAGTGATGTAGCCAATTCAGGGATGGAGATTAATACAAGGCCATGATAGATAGGGGCCAATGGGGGGGAATTTGGCTAGGACAACAGGGTTACACCCATACTCTTTACGAGAAGTGTCCTGGGATTTTTAATGACCACAGAGAGTGAGGACCTCGGTTTAACGTCTCATCCAAAGGACGGTGCCTTTTTACAGTATAGTGTATTACCCATCACTATACTGGGGGATTAGGACCCACACAGACCGTAGGGTGAGCACCCCCTGCTGGCCTCCCTAATACCACTTCCAGGAGGTCTCCCATCCAGGTACTGGCCAGGCTCAACCCTGCTTAGCTTTAGTGGGCAACCAGTCAAGAGCTGCAGGGTGATATGGCGTTTTCAAATTTGAATGGATTAGTGTGGACGTGGCCTTAATGGTCCTAAAATAGGCTTCATTTTCTTTATGCAAATATAATTTTGAGGGGGTGAAATGAATAAATGTTCGCCCATTTTTCTTGATTACCTCCTTCGTCTTATCCATGGCCTTTAGCACGGCAACATTGAGCTTCTCTAACGCGGAGAGAACATCCAGATATTCTCCAAGATGCTGAGAAAAGTAATCTGAAAACAGCAGGGAACAGAGAGAATTATAGAGCAGAACACCAAATATGAATCATACAAAGAAAGTACGAAATGTCTGAAATAGACAAGCTTCACATTCTGTTCCATCGACCGATTTGTCCTTCATCGCTCACAAACACACACACTCTCAGGAGCAACCCTGGACGGCTCTTAAAACGATGGCTGTGGCGCACTTTGGCTCAGCTGTTCGATAGTTGCTTGAGTACACGAGCCAATGAATTATGCAGCTCTGTGTTCTGGGAAGAGGAAGGTTACTTCCTTCCAGATCATTACCTGTTGACTAATATCAGTGTCTTTAGCCCCTGGATTCAGAACAAAAACACACACACGCATCCCAAATCCTTCACTAGCAACTATACTGATCTGTGACATCAAAGACAGCCAAAGTCCATTTCATGTTTTTAAAAGCCTTCCAGGAAAACTGTGCACTAGTGCAACTTCTACAGTTGTATGTATTTACTTTTTTAATATTTGCAGAACGATATCACGTGGTTTATTTCACGTATCACAGCAGTGCTGAGATAAAATGTCCACTAGGTGGCACTAAAAGCGAGTTACATTTTTTCCCAAACAGATGAGGAGTTTAAGTCAACAAAAACGACCTCCCTACGCTAAACCTCAAACCAAAACCCAACCGATAGTGTCAGAACAAGCAAATGTGAGATGAAAAACATCTATGCTAATGGCACTTTTCCACGGCACGTTATTGTTCGAGTCGACTCGCTTTACTTTTCTGAGCTTGCTTTACCACTGTAGTTTAGTGCCGCATCAACGTGGGTGTGATTATAGGCTGATCGTCATAGTTACACCGTCTCTAATGCCGTGACATCATCTTAAATCCGTCACAAACATTACTGGCCATAAACAATAACACGAGCGCTAGCTGTTAGCGACTAGCTCATTGTGCTGTATAAAGCAGTTGTTGCATGGTGATGTCACACAAGTGTATCAGTTAAATTGGTCTGGTTGTTTTAGAAGCTTCCAGTAGCTGCTCAACTAAATAAAGTGAAGCTTATATAGAGCAGAGTATAGAGTTAACGTAACAAAACGTACCATCCTCCATCGTGGCCTCCAACAACGGACACCCGGGCACTCGCCCTCCCATTGTTCGCCGGTCTATTGCCATAGATAGCGTCCATTTGGTCGAACCACTTCCACTTTCTTCTGTTTGAACCACTCCGGCTGTTTTGGTCCTTGATGGTTCTGTAGTCACTTTTAAGATTTAGTAACTTCCCCCTACACAGTTGGTGGGTCCAGTGGTAGCCGTGTGCGACCAACAGCTGAGACACTTCCTGAAAGACGTTTTTGTTTCACGTCGTTTCGTTCATCGCTAACGAGAGGAACGTCGGCACCTCGTTTATTGACCACGGCGTGATTTTGCGCACAGCCATTTCTTTTAACAATTCGAAAGTCAGGTGAACAAATGATACGGCTATCGCTGTAGCTAATTTAAAACTAGCGGGATGATGTCACGTGTCCCAAATCCAGTGACGCCAGTAGTGATGATTCTCTCCGACCAATCAGTGATCAGCAGGGTTTTGACGTCACATTTAGTATCGCTCGGCTCGCTTGGAACCTCGACCGAGGTTGTACTAAAATAAGTAGCAGGTACCATCCAAAATGCTAACAGAGTCGAGTCGAGTTGTACCGTGCAGTGGAAAAGTGACACTTTCGGCACACGTGTCGACTCAAAATAATCTTCTCAACCTTTAGTTGATTCCTTTTCCTGCTACCAGAAACCCTATTTCTATTCTCTATTCTCTTTTCATTATGATCATTTAAAGGAATTATCCACACCTACCTGATAGTTTGTCTGTATCAAGGTTCCTGGAAAGGAAAGAGGAGAGAGAGAGAATATAATAATGAGACCAAAACGTTAATTGAATTGGAGAGGAGTCAAGAATTTGAAAGTGGTGTCTTTAGCGAGGAGTATATGTGGGCCGTCAGCAGCTTTGCCAGATTTTTAAAGTGTAAACAGCACAATTATGATTCGTTCATGTTAACATCGCTGGGCTGAAATTTCTCAACATATGGTAACTTGCTGAGATAATGATCTTGCTAATGGGGTAAAACAAGAGTATAAGATGAAGTAACAAAAATATTCTATATGTACGTACAGACTTTATGACTTTTTCAAACTCAGACTTACACTTCAGCATTTCAACCAATTTCATAAATGGTGCACAATTCGATCTATCAATCTGTCTGTATGTCAGAGCAGAAGAAATAGACAAAGAAAGTTATTTATAAAGTTCATTGTTTCATTATAACGCGTTCACTGTGATCTTCATTTATGCATTTAATTACTGAACTAATGTCAGGCATTGTTGCCAATCAATGCAACAGTTATGAAAAATGATCAAAAATATGATAATGAAAAATAAAACCTAAAAATAACCATTAGAAAACGTTCTGTATACGTTACTTTTAGGTTGCCAGAAAAACCCTCCCTGCAACATTCTGGTAACGTTAGTTTATGGTTATAAAATATAAAACCTAAAAATAACCATTAGAAAACATTCTGTATACGTTACTTTTAGGTTGCCAGAAAAACCTCCCTGCAACATTCTGGTAACGTTAGTTTATGGTTATAACATATAAAACCTAAAAATAACCATTAGAAAACGTTCCGTATACGTTACATTTAGGTTGCCAGAAAAACCTCCCTGCAACATTCTGGTAACGTTAGTTTATGGTTATACAAATTAAAACCTAAAAATAACCATTAGAAAACGTTCTGTATACGTTACTTTTAGGTTGCCAGAAAACCCTCCCTGCAACATTCTGGTAACGTTAGTTTATGGTTATACAAATTAAAACCTAAAAATAACCATTAGAAAACGTTCTGTATACGTTACTTTTAGGTTGCCAGAAAACCCTCCCTGCAACATTCTGGTAGCGTTAGTTTATGGTTATACAAATTAAAACCTAAAAATAACCATTAGAAAACGTTCTGTATACGTTACTTTTAGGTTGCCAGAAAAACCTCCCTGCAACATTCTGGTAACGTTAGTTTATGGTTATACAAATTAAAACCTAAAAATAACCATTAGAAAGCGTTCTGTATACGTTACTTTTAGGTTGCCAGAAAACCCTCCCTGCAACATTCTGGTAACGTTAGTTTATGGTTATACAAATTAAAACCTAAAAATAACCATTAGAAAACGTTCTGTATACGTTACTTTTAGGTTGCCAGAAAAACCTCCCTGCAACATTCTGGTAACGTTAGTTTATGGTTATACAAATTAAAACCTAAAAATAACCATTAGAAAACGTTCTGTATACGTTACTTTTAGGTTGCCAGAAAACCCTCCCTGCAACATTCTGGTAACGTTAGTTTATGGTTATACAAATTAAAACCTAAAAATAACCATTAGAAAACGTTCCGTATAAGTTACTTTTAGGTTGCCAGAAAAACCTCCCTGCAACATTCTGGTAACGTTAGTTTATGGTTATACAAATTAAAACCTAAAAATAACCATTAGAAAACGTTCTGTATAAGTTACTTTTAGGTTGCCAGAAAAACCTCCCTGCAACATTCTGGTAACGTTAGTTTATGGTTATACAAATTAAAACCTAAAATAACCATTAGAAAACGTTCTGTATAAGTTACTTTTAGGTTGCCAGAAAAACCTCCCTGCAACATTCTGGTAACGTTAGTTTATGGTTATACAAATTAAAACCTAAAAATAACCATTAGAAAACGTTCTGTATAAGTTACTTTTAGGTTGCCAGAAAAACCTCCCTGCAACATTCTGGTAACGTTAGTTTATGGTTATACAAATTAAAACCTAAAAATAACCATTAGAAAACGTTCTGTATAAGTTACTTTTAGGTTGCCAGAAAAACCTCCCTGCAACATTCTGGTAACGTTAGTTTATGGTTATACAAATTAAAACCTAAAAATAACCATTAGAAAACATTCTGTATAAGTTAATTTTAGGTTGCCAGAAAAACCTCCCTGCAACATTCTGGTAACGTTAGTTTATGGTTATACAAATTAAAACCTAAAAATAACCATTAGAAAACATTCTGTATAAGTTACTTTTAGGTTGCCAGAAAAACCTCCCTGCAACATTCTGGTAACGTTAGTTTATGGTTATACAAATTAAAACCTAAAAATAACCATTAGAAAACGTTCCGTATACGTTACATTTAGGTTGCCAGAAAAACCTCCCTGCAACATTCTGGTAACATTAGTTTATGGTTATACAAATTAAAACCTAAAATAACCATTAGAAAACGTTCTGTATAAGTTACTTTTAGGTTGCCAGAAAAACCTCCCTGCAACATTCTGGTAACGTTAGTTTATGGTTATACAAATTAAAACCTAAAAATAACCATTAGAAAACATTCTGTATAAGTTAATTTTAGGTTGCCAGAAAAACCTCCCTGCAACATTCTGGTAACGTTAGTTTATGGTTATACAAATTAAAACCTAAAAATAACCATTAGAAAACATTCTGTATAAGTTACTTTTAGGTTGCCAGAAAAACCTCCCTGCAACATTCTGGTAACGTTAGTTTATGGTTATACAAATTAAAACCTAAAAATAACCATTAGAAAACATTCTGTATAAGTTACTTTTAGGTTGCCAGAAAAACCTCCCTGCAACATTCTGGTAACGTTAGTTTATGGTTATACAAATTAAAACCTAAAAATAACCATTAGAAAACATTCTGTATAAGTTACTTTTAGGTTGCCAGAAAAACCTCCCTGCAACATTCTGGTAACGTTAGTTTATGGTTATACAAATTAAAACCTAAAAATAACCATTAGAAAACATTCTGTATAAGTTACTTTTAGGTTGCCAGAAAAACCTCCCTGCAACATTCTGGTAACGTTAGTTTATGGTTATACAAATTAAAACCTAAAAATAACCATTAGAAAACGTTCTGTATACGTTACTTTTAGGTTGCCAGAAAACCCTCCCTGCAACATTCTGGTAACGTTAGTTTATGGTTATACAAATTAAAACCTAAAAATAACCATTAGAAAACGTTCTGTATATGTTAATTTTAGGTTGCCAGAAAACCCTCCCTGCAACATTCTGGTAACGTTAGTTTATGGTTATACAAATTAAAACCTAAAAATAACCATTAGAAAACGTTCTGTATACGTTACTTTTAGGTTGCCAGAAAAACCTCCCTGCAACATTCTGGTAACGTTAGTTTACTGTTATAAAAATTAAAACCTAAAAATAACCATTAGAAAACGTTCTGTATACGTTACTTTTAGGTTGCCAGAAAAACCTCCCTGCAACATTCTGGTAACGTTAGTTTATGGTTATACAAATTAAAACCTAAAAATAACCATTAGAAAACGTTCTGTATAAGTTCCTTTAAGATTGTCAGAAAAACCTCCCTGCAACATTCTGGTAACGTTAGTTTATGGTTATACAAATTAAAACCTAAAAATAACCATTAGAAAACGTTCCGTATAAGTTACTTTTAGGTTGCCAGAAAAACCTCCCTGCAACATTCTGGTAACGTTAGTTTATGGTTATACAAATTAAAACCTAAAAATAACCATTAGAAAACGTTCTGTATAAGTTACTTTTAGGTTGCCAGAAAAACCTCCCTGCAACATTCTGGTAACGTTAGTTTATGGTTATACAAATTAAAACCTAAAAATAACCATTAGAAAACATTCTGTATAAGTTACTTTTAGGTTGCCAGAAAAACCTCCCTGCAACATTCTGGTAACGTTAGTTTATGGTTATACAAATTAAAACCTAAAAATAACCATTAGAAAACATTCTGTATAAGTTACTTTTAGGTTGCCAGAAAAACCTCCCTGCAACATTCTGGTAACGTTAGTTTATGGTTATACAAATTAAAACCTAAAAATAACCATTAGAAAACGTTCCGTATACGTTACATTTAGGTTGCCAGAAAAACCTCCATGCAACTTTTTGGGAACGTTTTTGGGAATTGGTTCTGAAAAAAAACGAAAGTGAACCATATGCTAACGATAAAGGAACGTGTTTGCTGGGTATCTCTAGTATCTAAATTACCCCGTTAGAAAATTGTTAAGTCTTGCAGACACACTATCTTGTGTATAAATGTCAAACATGTACTTAAACCCCATTTGTTGCCAGTACAGTTACTAGTATAGAGACAACAAGCCACAGAATAAAGCCTGGAAATTCACACATCGATTTGATTGTGCATTTTTATGCTAATTTCCATATTCATATTATTATGCAGACAGAAACGTATCTAAAATGTCCTCAGTGATTTTTGTCACATTGACTCACCGTCACAGTCAAAACACAATTATTAAATAAAATAGACTCTCAGGCTCTAATTGCCTTGAGTGCTCCCAGATAGCATTAATGGACTTTTAATATTCCTGCGAGAAGCTGAAAAGGGACCGGATAATGAATTGGGTAATGAAGGAAAAACTACAGGTTGTCAAAACTGATGTTTAATAACACCACTTTGCATAGACTATAAAACTTCATTTGAATTTAACTTGATTTTGTGCATGAATTTATGCAATAGGCCATTTTAAAGGAGCAATGAAACAGTGAATCAGTGTTTGCAACCCCTTTTACTTACATATTATTACAATAATAATAATAATAATACGCTTTATTTTATATAGTGGGCCCTGTTTGTAGAGCGCTAGCACTAAGTGCAGTGCTAAGCTTTAAGTCATATATGCAAATGAAGTGGGCATGGCCATAAAGTTTGGGTATTTTCGTGCAAGCATGCGCTAAGTCTAGGCGCAAGTGGGTTTGGTGAAATTTCTCACGCTAAGCGCTAATGGCCCGGGTCGAGTGCTATTTAATTCTGAGGTTATTCCACCATCTGGGTCTCTTTATATAGTCCATTCCTTGCCACACATCAGAGATATAAACAAACATTTCAACAAAATGAAGAAGTGGACAAAAGTGGAGTGCGTGATGACGTCATGCCTAAAAAATCACGTTAAATTAGCCAGTTTACTGTCATTTTAATTAGCAAATAAAAGCAATCAGAAGAGGAGGAACAGTTGCCCTTCTGATGGGCATCTAATCCTTCATCTAATCTTAAGCATCGCCATGACAACTGCATCATATCTTCAGCAACTTTTAAATACCAACTGAACTTGATTATCATCTCAAATTTATTTTTGGAAGAAGCAGTAAATGCAATCTGAGGTAAAGATGGTTAGATTTAAAATATTTAAACTTTTTAAAATGTTCAAAAGCTTGTTTTCTTTTTATTAATTTAAATTTATTTGATTAATTTAATGTTTTTTTTCATTTGGTAATGAATTTTTTTAATTTAATGCTTTTTTTTAGTAATTTATTTGATTAATTTAATGCTTTTTTCGTTTGGTAATTTTTTTAAATAATTTAATGCTTTTTTTTTCATTTGGTAATTTATTTTATTAATTTAATGCTTTTTTCGTTTGGACATTTATTTTTTTTATTTAATACTTTTTCGTTTGGTAATTTATTATATTTAATACAGGGGATTTTACCGGCATTTTTTGGGCTGTAAGTGTTCCAAAAAAAAAAAAAAAAAAGCACTGATGATTTTCTCCTAGTATTGTGTATTTATATATATGTAAATCTATATGCCGTAAAGATCAATCCATAATCACAAACAATAAATTGGCTTTGAATACTGTCGTCATGGTAACACAGGCTAACGATTGGGGCAAACTCTGTCATGACACAACATTTTGGCGTTAATGCCAATTTTATCGACAAAAACTGTTTCCAAACCAGTTTTTCGTGACATTTGATGTATCGACATAGAGTTTATGCACTTGAGTTAAACGGAAAAATATCATGCTGACATTTGTGACATTGTAGCGTTTCCATCAACTTTATTTTAATGCGCTAAAAAAAAAATTCGCAAAAAATCCTTAGATGCAAATGTAGTTAGTGATTGTCATGGGCATCATTTGAGTTTGGACCTGAACTTTATCACCACCTGCTGGTGGAATCTCCAAACTGCAAATGCAGGAACTGAGTTTAGACTTTGCGCTGAAACCAGACAAGCTTTTGAAACGTCTTAGAGGAACACACACACAGATAACGCAAACACTTGCACTTGCATTCTCACGATAATTTGATAAGATGTAGCGCATGGTCGTTGCGCATTACGCTACACACGAAAATAAAACCCAGTGCCATTAATGGTAAAAATAAGATATGTTTACATTTATGCATTTGGCAGACACTTGTACCCAGAGCGGCTTCCAGCGCACTTATTACTGGGACAAATGCATACGATGCAAAAGCAGAACCTTATTTTTAGACTCGTTGATCACACACTTATGAATACAGTTATTTCTCAGTGGCCTGTCACTGATTGCACAACTATTCTATCCTTTCAGCTCAAAGTGTTTTGAGGATCTGTGTGTGTGTGTGTGTGATGCAGAGCGGCAAAGCAGTTTTTTTGTGCAGTCGAATTTGCTGCTTTGTTCAGTCAATGCCTCGGCTTCCTGGAACACAATTTTCATGCTTTGAATCGTACATGCCACCTCGGGTAATACTTTGATCCTCCTGCGTGTGAACGTTTGGCTTATTCATTTTCCATGTAGATGACTCAAAAAGCCACTGCGTGAGGTGCAATATAGTAATCATGCCCCTCTGAAAGGCGACTAATTAAGGAATGAAATCAAAATGCACAGTTGTCAGGATGCAGGTCGGCTAAATTGTGTGTTTGTGATGTACTTTGTCTGTCGTCCATCGATAGAGTAGAACAGCTCCCGAAGCTCGTCTGTAGTGAGTATCCCATCGGCAAAGTACGCTTTAAACTCCTCAAAAGACAGCTTACCGTCATCTACAACAAGATATGAGAGAAAAGATGACAGTGTATTAGCAACCAATGCTTTTGGGGAACACAGCCCAGGTTGGTCTGGTTTGTTTGGCAGTTTTCAGTTGGTTAGGCTGGGAGATGAGCTAAACCAGTTCAGGCTTGTTAAAGCTGTTTTTTAAAGACTATTTGAATGACTCTCATAAGGGCGTCGATTTTAATAGCCAGATGTTGTTTTACCTTAGCAGACGACTTTATTCATTCACAGAACAGGGTAAAGCTCATATAAGTTTGTGTAAAGAAAACCATATATAGGTCTAAAAATATATAGTTTTTTTCGTTTGGCAATTAAATTTTTTAATTTAATGCTTTTTTCGTTTGGTAATTTATTTTAATAATTTAATGCTTTTTTCGTTTGGTAATTTATTTTAATAATTTAATGCTTTTTTCGTTTGGTAATTTATTTTAACAATTTAATGCTTTTTTCATTTGTAAATTATTATTTTGTTTTATTTAATGCTTTTTTTGTTTGGTCATTTATTTTAATAATTTAATGCTTTTTTCGTTTGGTCATTTATTTTAATAATTTAATGCTTTTTTCGTTTGGTCATTTATTTTAATAATTTAATGCTTTTTTTGTTTGGTCATTTATTTTAATAATTTAATGCTTTTTTCGTTTGGTCATTTATTTTAATAATTTAATGCTTTTTTTGTTTGGTCATTTATTATTTTTTAATTTTATGCTTTTTTCGTTTGGAATTTATTATTTTTTAATTTAATTCTTTTTTCGTTTGGAATTTATTATTTTTTAATTTAATGCTTTTTTCATTTGGAATTTATTATTTTTTAATTTAATTCTTTTTTGTTTGGAATTTATTATTTTTTAATTTAATGCTTTTTTTGTTTGGAATTTATTATTTTTTAATTTAATGCTTTTTTCGTTTGGAATTTATTATTTTTTAATTTAATGCTTTTTTCGTTTGGAATTTAATATTTTTTAATTTAATGCTTTTTTCGTTTGGAATTTATTATTTTTTAATTTAATGCTTTTTTTGTTTGGAATTGATTATTTTTTAATTTAATGCTTTTTTGTTTGGATTTTATTATTTTTTAATTTAATGCTTTTTTCGTTTGGAATTTATTATTTTTTAATTTAATGCTTTTTTTTGTTTGGAATTGATTATTTTTTAATTTAATGCTTTTTTTGTTTGGATTTTATTATTTTTTAATTTAATGCTTTTTTTTGTTTGGAATTGATTATTTTTTAATTTAATGCTTTTTTCGTTTGGAATTTATTATTTTTTAATTTAATGCTTTTTTGTTTGGAATTGATTATTTTTTAATTTAATGCTTTTTTCGTTTGGAATTTATTATTTTTTAATTTAAAGCTTTTTTTGTTTGGATTTTATTATTTTTTAATTTAATGCTTTTTTTGTTTGGAATTTATTATTTTTTAATTTAATGCTTTTTTTGTTTGGATTTTATTATTTTTTAATTTAAAGCTTTTTTTGTTTGGATTTTATTATTTTTTAATTTAATGCTTTTTTTGTTTGGATTTTATTATTTTTTAATTTAATGCTTTTTTTGTTTGGAATTGATTATTTTTTAATTTAATGCTTTTTTGTTTGGATTTTATTATTTTTAATTTAATGCTTTTTTGTTTGGAATTGATTATTTTTTAATTTAATGCTTTTTCGTTTGGAATTTATTATTTTTTAATTTAATGCTTTTTTGTTTGGAATTGATTATTTTTTAATTTAATGCTTTTTTCGTTTGGAATTTATTATTTTTTAATTTAAAGCTTTTTTTGTTTGGATTTTATTATTTTTTAATTTAATGCTTTTTTTGTTTGGAATTTATTATTTTTTAATTTAATGCTTTTTTTGTTTGGATTTTATTATTTTTTAATTTAAAGCTTTTTTTGTTTGGATTTTATTATTTTTTAATTTAATGCTTTTTTTGTTTGGATTTTATTATTTTTTAATTTAATGCTTTTTTTGTTTGGATTTTATTATTTTTTAATTTAATGCTTTTTTCGTTTGGAATTTAATATTTTTTAATTTAATGCTTTTTTCGTTTGGAATTTATTATTTTTTAATTTAATGCTTTTTTTGTTTGGAATTGATTATTTTTTAATTTAATGCTTTTTTTGTTTGGATTTTATTATTTTTTAATTTAATGCTTTTTTCGTTTGGAATTGATTATTTTTTAATTTAATGCTTTTTTCGTTTGGAATTTATAATTTTTTAATTTAATGCTTTTTTCGTTTGGAATTTATTATTTTTTAATTTAATGCTTTTTTTGTTTGGAATTGATTATTTTTTAATTTAATGCTTTTTTCATTTGGAATTTATTATTTTTTAATTTAAAGCTTTTTTTGTTTGGAATTTATTATTTTTTAATTTAATGCTTTTTTCGTTTGGAATTTATTATTTTTTAATTTAATGCTTTTTTTGTTTGGATTTTATTATTCTTTAATTTAATGCTTTTTTTGTTTGGAATTTATAATTTTTTTAATTTAATGCTTTTTCATTTGGAATTTTTTATTTTTTATTTAATGCTTTTTTTGTTTGGAATTTATCATTTTAATAATTTAATGTTTTTTTGTTTGGAATTTTTTATTTTTTAATTTAAAGCTTTTTTCATTTGGAATTTATTATTTTTTAATTTAATGCTTTTTTCATTTGGAATTTTTTATTTTTTAATTTAATGCTTTTTTCATTTGAAAAACAATTTTTTTTTTATTTAATGCTTTTTTCGTTTGGTAATTTATTTTAATAATGTAATGCTTTTTTGTTTAGTAATTTATTTTAATAATGTAATGCTTTTTTCGTTTAGTAATTTATTTTAATAATGTAATGCTTTTTTTGTTTAGTAATTTATTTTAATAATGTAATGCTTTTTACATTTGAAAAACAGTTTTTTTTAATTTAATGCTTTTTTTGTTTCGTCATTTATTTTTTATTTCTTAGCAGACTTGAACATTTTTACTGGTACCCGATTTATTTAACTGGTGACTTTTCTTTAAGAATAGTACAAATCTCAAGAGTTAAACTACCAAAAGTGTCAAAATGTTCACCAAGGACGAACCCAGCAGTCTATACTTTTCTCCATCTACTTCTGTCCCGCACTATAAGGGTCCAAAATAATGGCCCAGTGTGGTTTTTAGGCTTAAAGGTGTGAAAGCTGTCAGGATGAAATGGAGGTCTGACATGATAGAAAGAAAAACATTTAGAGAAACGTTAGAAATTGCTTCTGTAACTCAATGGAGTTCTCAGTCTGATTGAAGATCAACTTTGTCTCTGATGTTTCTCCTAAAAATAGACATATGAATCAATTGTTGAAATGCAATAAGAGTAAAGAGCTTTACAAGCAAAGCTCAGATCATTTACTTTTGAATGAATTGAATAAGATGTTTTTAGTTCAATATGAAACCTCTGACTTTGCATTACAGATGTTGGATCTTGGCAAATCTGAGCAAACAAATGATGTTTACCCTTTAAGCTCTGAAAGTGTTTTAAAGATTTCCATACCCTAAATGAAAGGCTTAAAATGAAGTGTGCCGCACAAGCCCTCAAAAGTGAAGCCAAAACGTCTCGATCGCCCCCCGGTGGCTGGTCCTAGTATAGGTCATAAACCCCGCCTCCCCATGTCATTCAACGGGATGTGAGACCAACTAAACAATTAAATTACACTTCACATATCTTTTTTCCAAAGATAGTTTCTGTCATTTACTGTCGTTTCTATCACGTTGATGTAATTTCAAGTGTTTGTTTTCAAAATAAGTTTGTTTTTAGTTATTTGATGCTATAAAAACGGTGCTGTGACATCATGATTGACAGCTGTGATTGACAGGTTCTCTGAGCGGAAGTAGTCACTGAAGCACCAACTGACTTTTTTTCGGGATCTTCGGAGGACTGAGGAGATTGGCGCTTTAAATTTAATATCTACATTTCTATAATTAATAATTTCACACCGTCATAAGTCAAAAGTCAAAAGTGCAGGGGCGTGTGCTTGCGATTGATTCGGCAAGAGTGAGGGCGGGGCCTTGATTTCGCGGCTTTACTTCCTGCTCACTACTGCGCAGGTCTGGTCCCGAAATCGCAACTGCGCAGACTCAAGTCCCAAGATGTCAGCGCCATATCGGGACACTGGCGACTTCAGTTCTCACCAATGGAAAAGAGCGAAGGGGCGTCGTCCATCTTTTTTTACAGTCTATGCTTAAAACTCGTAAAAATAAATAAATAAATACAAGTAAGGAGGGTCAAGTGTTTGGTATCATTGTAAAGAAAACGTAAAAAAAAAAAAAATGTATATACAGTAGATTATGATACATTCTGAGACTCTCAGCCTAAGAAACTGCAAAAAAAATAAATAATTATTGAGCCATAAATGTGCTTTTGTTCTTATTTTTCTGATCTGACATTATACATCTCTGGGTGTGAATAAGGTGTCTCCACCAAAAACGAATGTTTTGCATCTGAGAATTTTTTTGTTTGTCCATCAAAACAATCAAAAGTTATAGTATTATTACAATTATTTACCATAGTCTCCAAAAACATTTTCATGTGTCCAAAAGTCTCTCCAAACAAATAAAACATAATAATTGTACATAAGAACTAATTACACATGCAAACACAACAATGACTAAAGGTTTGCATAATGAGAGTTTCATTCTGTGTCATTTGTGTCATCATTGAGTCTGTGTCGTGTATTTGGCGCCATCTGGTGGTCATATGTAACATTGTGCTTCATGTGGATTATCTAATGATCTATGCATCTGATTATCTTGTGTGTGGACTCGTTTGTAAGATAATCACCTCCATTAAGTAATGGTACGTGTTATTTTATGTTCCGACATTCTTATCACGTAAACAACATAATTGACAAAGACATATTCTTAGCTATTACTCGCTATATTTTTGTCTGAGTAAAACAAATAGGCTGGTTGTATTCGACTCTTTGCGAGCTTTCCAACAACATATGACACATGGATATTTGATGATTTTAATGTTTTACTAATTACAATAATATGTGAAGTGCAATTTTGTTTATAAATTATCAACACTTCTGATTTGTTCATTTCATCGGAAATTAGAGCTTCCGAGCTTTAAAACGATACCTATATTGTGTTGGTCAAGACTGTAGTTATTCATATTTTGACGTACATACTAAAATATGCATTAAAAAAAACAGTTTAAATAAATACAGTATATGGCAATGGTGCTAAAATATAAAACCATTTATAGAAATTGAAAACAGCAAGTGTAGAAAAATAAAATGTCCAATGGAAAATTAACGTAAACAGCTGATGAGAAGTTTGGATCCAGAATTATCCAAGCAAACATTGTCTACAACAACCAATAATGGAATATTACAATTTAATTTCCACAGTATCGCCTGACTTTCACTGGTTAAAAACACAGTTTGAAACAGGCACTATATCCTTCCTTTGTAGATAATGATACAATTTAATGCACCACTACTGTGTTCAAGAAACAGCTTTGCTGTGCACCGTTCAAAAGGAAACTCTTTCAAACCCAAAAGGGAAGAGGAGCAAAGTTGGATTTGAAATGCATAGGACACCATCTGGCTTCTTTTAGAGTCGCCAAGGTGATACTTCATTTCAACACAAAAGCCTTGAATCCTCTGGCTCAATTTGGTGGCTCTGCAATACAATTTTGAGAGAATACAAATGAAGATACTCAATTTAGAAAGCGTTAAACGATCAAACATCATTTCTGAAAGGAATGATTGAACATTACCACTTTAATCTGGTTAGGACTGGTTAATGAGAAACAATATTGTTCAGAATTTGTTAATATATATTCGGGCATTAATTCTGACATTCAGTGATGATTTTATGTTTTCAGTTGTATGCAATTTTACTTGGTTGCCAAGGCGTTGCTTTGTGGTTGCTAAGGTGTTATGAGCGTATTGAGCATGTTGCTATGTGGAGGATAGGGTGTTCTGGGTGGTTCCTAGGGTGTTGCTATGGGATGTTTGTGTGGACAGTCAAGGCATTGCTATGTGGTTGCTAAGGTGTTCTGAGTGTATTAAGCATGTTGCAATGTGGAGGATAGGGTGTTCTGGGTGGTTCCTAGGGTGTTGCTATGGGATGTTTGTGTGGACAGTCAAGGCATTGCTATGTGGTTGCTAAGGTGTTCTGAGTGTATTAAGCATGTTGCAATGTGGAGGATAGGGTGTTCTGGGTGGTTCCTAGGGTGTTGCTATGGGATGTTTGTGTGGACAGTCAAGGCATTGCTATGTGGTTGCTAAGGTGTTCTGAGTGTATTAAGCATGTTGCAATGTGGAGGATAGGGTGTTCTGGTGGTTCCTAGGGTGTTGCTATGGTATTTTTTGTGTGGACAGTCAAGGCATTGCTATGTGGTTGCTAAGGTGTTCTGAGTGTATTAAGCATGTTGCAGTGTGGAGGATAGGGTGCTCTGGTGGTTCCTAGGGTGTTGCTATGGTATTTTTTGTGTGGACAGTCAAGGCATTGCTATGTGGTTGCTAAGGTGTTCTGAGTGTATTAAGCATGTTGCAATGTGGAGGATAGGGTATTACTGGTGGTTGCTCAGGTTTTGCTATGTGTTTGTGTATTGTAGGTCACTGGCAATATGTTGCTATGTGGTTGCTAAGGTGTTCATAGTGTCTTTAACGTGTTGCTATGTGGATGATAGGATTGTCACTATGGTTTTTCTATGTGATTGTGTGTTGTGGGTCACTGTCAAGCATTGCTATGCAGTTGCTAAGGTGTTCTAAGTTTATTTAGCTTGTTCCTATGTAGGGAAATAGGGTGTTCTGGGTGGTTGCTAGGGTGTTCTGAGTTTATTTAGCATGTTGCTATACGTGAAGTAGGTTGTTCTGGGTGGTTACTAGGGTGTTGCTTTTATTATTGTTCTTGAGATGTGGGTCGGTTTCAAGGCACTGCTATGCAGTTGCTAATGTGATCTGAATGACTTTAGCATGTTGCTATATGGGAAGTAGGTTGTTCTGTGTGTTACTAGAGTGTTGCTTTTATTATTGTTCTTGAGATGTGGGTCGGTTTCAAGGCACTGCTATGCAGTTGCTAATGTGATCTGAATGACTTTAGCATGTTGCTAACTGCTAGATTGGTTTGCTGTGTGTTGTGGATCCCTATCGAGGCATTGCTAGGTGCTTGTTATGGTGTTTTGAGTGTATGTTAGCATGTAGCTATGTGGGAAATCGGGTGTTCTGAGTGGTTGCTAGGGTGTTGCCATGTTATTATTCATGTGTTGTGGGTTGTTGTCAAGTCCTTGTTATGTGGATACTGAAGAGTCTGAGTGGTTTCTAGCACATTTTATGTAGTTGCTGAGGTTTGTTCAAATAACTAACCATAAAGTGTGTGCAATAGTAATAGTGAATGAATGAATGAATGTTACATTTCTATAGCACTTTTCTGACACTTCACTCAAAGCGCTTAGTGATCCTTGCTGACTAATTTGTTCTTTTTTGCAGGACCTTGGATTCCATTATCTGCAGGCTATCAAGTTCATCTTTTCTATCAGCTCTCTACTCTCGAAATGTTTCTTCCATGTTATCTCGACCAGCAGCGTTGTCAGATTGAGTCAACAGATGCGACTCAAGCAGACAAACATTTTGATGCCCTACCCAATCTGTCTGTTTGTCTGAGCAGCCAGAGAGATGGAGACATGCATAGAAAGGGAATAAAGACAGATTAATGTAACAAGATGAAGAAAATTATGTAAAAGAATGGTAAAATGATGAATATAGAGTCAGAACGAAAGAACAAAGCTATGTTTCAAAACCTAGTCGCTATCTACTACCTACGTAGGCCTTGTATTGTATTTTTTTTTCAAACTGAAATGTAACATTTGAAAAATGTTCTTGCTTACAAAAAGATAGACACAGCGCAATTAATATTACAGACTGCAGGTGGACATGCTAGCAACCACCCAGATAACTTAAGCAACTTGCTAGCAACCACCCAGAACACTTTAGCAACATGCTAAAAAGCAGTCAGAACACTTTAACAACATGCTAAAAAGCATTCAGAACACTTTATCAAGAGAAATTTTAATAAAGTTGAAACTGACTGACCACAACCCAAAAAAGTTGGTTCTTGAAACAGTGAGGTGAACTCACAGATCATCTGAGAATCTGCAGCCTGAGGGAGTGAGTGGCTAACTAGGTTAGTGAGAGGTAGGGCAGGCCACATTTAACTCATCTTTTAATCTTTAAATAATTTCCCTTCAAGTCACTGAACTCAAAAACTCTCTTTTTTAACTTGTATGTTCTACTTAGCAGCCGCGTTCTTGTTTGACACCACAGCACCAACTTAATGTTGCTTTATGGTAACTAAGGTGTTCTGAGTGTTTTGTTAGCATATTGCTAGGGTGGTTGCTAGGTGTTGTTGGTCATTGTGAACACAATTCTGTTTAGTTGCTTATGTGTTCTGAGTTTTTTTTTTTTTTTAGCATGTTGCTAGGGTGTTCTGAGTGGTTGCTAGCCTGTCCTAGGTAGTTCCTAGGGCATTGCTGTTTGGTTGCTAATGTGTTCTGAGTGTTTTTTAGCATGTTGCAAAGGTGTTCTAAGTGTTTTTAATGTGTTGCTATGGTGTTTTGTGTAGCTGATAGCATGTTCTATGTGGTTCCTAGATGTTGTGGGTGGTTGTGAGGAGAATTCTGTTTGGTTGCTACTGTGTTTGGTTGCTACTGTGTTTTGAGTGTTTTTAGCATGTTGCTAAGGTGATTTAGGTGGTTGCTTGGTGTTGTGAGTGGTTGTGAGGGCAACTCTGTTTGGTTGATAATGTGTTCTAAGTAGTTGCTAGGTGTTGTGAGGGCAAATCTGTTTGGTTGATAATGTATTCTAAGTAGTTGCTAGGTGTTGTGGGTGGTTGCCGGGGCATTGTTGTTTGGTTGCAAAGGTGTTTGAGTGTTTTATAGCATGTTTCTAGGGTGTTCTTGGTGGTTTCTAGGTGTTGTAGGTGGTTGCCAGGGCTTTGGTGTTATGTTGCTACAGTTTTCTAAGTGTTTTTTATGTGTTGCTAGGGTGTTCTTTGTAGTTGCTAGCCTGTACTAGGTGGTTGCTAGGTGGTATAGGTGGTTTCCAGGGCATTGCTGTTTGGTTGCTAAGGTGTTGTAAGTGTAGCCGATATCATGTTCTAGGTGGTTGCTAGGTGTTTTGGGTAGTTGTGAGCACAATTCAGTTTAGTTGCTAATGTGTTATGAGTGTTTTTTTAGCATGTTTCTAGGGTGATCTGAGTGGTTGCTAGCCTGTCCTAGGTGGTTGCAAGGTAGATTCCATGGCATTCATTTTGGTTGCTAAGGTTTTCCAAGTTTTTTTAATGTGTTGTTAGGGTGTTCTGTGATAATGTATTCTAGGAAGTTTCTATGAGTTCTGGGTATTTTTGGGGGTATTTCTGTGTGGTTGCTAATGTGCTCCGAGTGTTTTTTTAGCATGTTGCTAGCCTGTTCTAGTTGGTTGCTAGTTGGATGCCAGGGCATTGATGTTTGGTTGCTTTTTAATGTGTTTCTAGGGTGTTCTGTGTAACTGATAGCATGTTCTAGGTGGTTGCTAGGTGTTGTGAGTGGTTGAGAGGGCAATTTTGTTTGGTCTAATGTTTTCTGAGTGGGGTTTTTAGCATTTTGCCAGGTTTTCTGCATGGTTGTTTGCCTGTCATAGGTCATTGCTAGGTGTTGTAGGTGTTTGCCAAGACATCTCTATTTGGTTGCTAAGCTGTTCTAAGTGTTTTTAATGTGTTGCTAGGTGTGGTGGATGGTTGTGAGGCCAATTCTGTTTAGTTGCTAATGGGTTCTGAGTGTTTTTGAATGCTTTGCTAGGGTGTTCTGGGTGGTTAATAATATTTTCTATGTGGTTGCTAGATGTTGTGGGTGGTTCCCACCTTAACAAAGAGCTATGGCTCTTTGTTAAGGTGTTCTATGTTGCCAGAGCGTTCTTGCTGGTTGCTAAGACGTTGCTAGTGAGTTCTAGGTGGTTGCTAGGGCATTCTGGATGCTTGAGAGGGCATTGATAGGTGGTTACTAGATTATTTGGGGTAGTTGCTAGGTGGTTGCTTACTGGCCCTGGTCAAAATGCACCTAAGTTTAATACCAAGTGTTAATGGTTTAATCAGTTCACTAAACTAAATATAAACAATTTAGTGACAAAGATCACTACCAGATATGCTGTGCCTGTCACATCATATATGAGCAACCTTGCTCTCATATTCACTCCATTTCTCAAACTCTGTTTTCCTCAGCTCTGATGAAAGAATGATTGAAGTGGTAAGAAGATAATTGGCATTTTGGCATAATGGTAATGACCTGTGAAAGGACTGCGGTGTCCCAGTGACGGCTTCTCATTTGTGATTAGTTTGAACTGCGTATCATTCTGTTCTCTCTCACTCCCTTGTTACTTTAAAGAATAAACACACAGGCCGACTCATTGGCTCAGACACAAATCAACAGACAGGCCAACCGCGCACGTGCCGGGGGGTCTCCGAGCACTTTGAGGCCCAAAACCCTTGCAGGTTTATTCATTCGGAAGTTAAATACCAAAACATCAGTCAGTTTTTCCAAGAAAAATTGCAAATTAAAATTTAAAGGCATAGTTCACCCAAAAATGCACCACATTTGAAAGTTTCTGTACTTTTTATCCATTTTAACGCTTGCCAGTATGGATCACTATCCACTTTACGTCAGAAAAAATAAATATATTTTGTTACTAATTTGAAATATAGCTTGCAGTTGAAGGTTTATGAACCACTGTGCAACAACGTCAGGGAAATAGACTCTAAATTTGACGTATTAAAAGACGGAATACACACTCACCATTTTTGTCAGCTCTGCGGAAAATCTGTTGAGAGAGAAAGATGATAACAATTGTCAATAGGCAGCGCATCAACGTGAGCAGCATTCAGAGGATTGTTAGAAACACTCAGTGGTGATCAATATGCAGCATAATTTGGCCTGAATGTCTTTAATGAGCTGATATGAGTCATCAACTCCTAATGTTCAGTTCCCAGACTGACACAGATTGAATTGACACTCTATTTAAAACGATTTAAAATGGCCTGTTACGCACAAACAGACAACACACATAATGAATACAAATAACCACATAATCGTGCATAGATCAGATAACAAAATAAAGGAAAAAACGCTTTCCACCTCATAATACATGCATCAAGTCAAACTCTATCAGCTTATGCTCTTCTAATCAGTCAAAGTCTCTCAAGCGGTTTTCGTCTCCTCTCCTTTCGATTGGCTCTGAGGTCTGTAGCACTACCATATCACTTTGTGAAAGTTTGAGAACGGTCTTCGCTCATCTGATACTCGAGCTGAGAATATTGTACTAATATTCTGAAGGTGTTGACAGTGCAATCATCCACTGGCCATACACGGCCCTTCACTCCTGGATGGGGTCGGCACCTCGGTTAGAGTTGTTTTTGGACTTCTCAAGTGCTTTTAACACCGTCTGACCCTCCGTTATGACTGAGAAATTGCTGTTATCGCAGGTTGAAGCCCCTATGGTGAATCAGTTATCAGTGTTTCATCTTCCTTGCAATGATATGTAGGAGCAACAGCATTTGCCAGATATTTTCTACTCTTAATCCTCATGAAATTCTCGTTCTTACTTTAATGTTACAGTAAGTCATTTCTCTGCTATTTACTTCTTTTATTTTGCTTTGTTCTTACATTGTACAGTGCATGACTTTGGAAGTTTTGGAGTATATTATACAAGTCAATAGTGCTTTTGTGTTGCTTTTTTGTCCTTTCTGGAGCTCAACAGCCACTGGTTGCCATCTGCTTTGTTGTATAGAAAAGAACAGCATCTGCTAAACATCTCCTACAGGGTTCAATTGACATGCGGGTGAGTAAACGATATAGCATTTTTATTGTTTGGCTTTCTGAACTATCCCTTTAAAGGCAAGCAATGTGAAAATGGGTGTGTGGCAGGGCGGGGGGCGGGGCCGGGTCATGATGCTACACACCCGCCCCCTAATCAGGCTAATCAAGCCTCAGAGAGGGATAAAGGCCGACTGGAAGCGGCAGTTTGACAGAGAGAGAGATTTACGGGCAGCTGTCCGACACCTGCGTGTGTTTGTCTTTTTGCTTAGTTCTTCATTAAACTATTATTTATATTGTCAAGCCGGTTCTCGCTTCCTCCTTTCCATTAATCCCTTTACACCCGGGAAGGAGGAGGGATGCGCCATAGGGGAGTCCTCGCCACTACCATCCACCCCAACGGGAACGGAGCAGCTGCGGCCATCCGGTGGAGGACGGAGGAGCCCGGCCGCCTGAGAGCGGACGAACGGCTGTTGACCGCGAAGGGAGAAGGGGCTCCTAACCGACAGCCTGGTGCGGTTACCACTGCCAGGGGTGTGGGAGACCCCTACCGTCCACCAAAAACGCGATGGGGAGTTCCGTCCGCCAGGGGCCGGAGGTCTGGCTCCGATCCGTCTGGGGAGGTCCGACTGTCGTCCATTAGAGGCTGGAGGAGTGGCCGAGGATCAAGCTACGGCGTATCGGAGAACCGGTGAGTAAGTGTTATTTTCTCTCTCTCTCTCTCTCCCCCACTGCCGCTCCGTGTTGGCCCTTCCCTCTCTTTTTAAAATGTTTTGTTAATTTAGCACGATCGCAGTTATGGTGTGTTTCCCTCACCTTGTCCCCTCCCTCATCCTGGTAGACGGGGATGACCTGCCGGCAGATGGAGCAGAAGCTACGCCCCTCATTAGGGAATGGCTCCCCGGCCTGAGAGAACGAGGGAGGATTGTGACAGGGCGGGGGGCCCTGTCAGGCTAATCAAGCCCTAGAGACGGATAAAGGCCGACTGGAAGTGGCATTGCGACAGAGAGAGAGATTTACGGGCAGCTGTCAGACACCTGTGTCTGTGTTTGTCTTTTTGTTTAAGTTCTTCATTAAACTATTATTTATATCGTCAAGCCGGTTCTCGCCTCCTCCTTTCCCGTTAATCCCTTTACAGTGTGCAACACATACTGTATTTTGTTTAGCTAGCTTACTAAATTAAAATCACATTCAGGTAAATGGTCGTAACTAAAACAATCAATTAGATTCACAAACTCAATACATTCGGCTCTGAGTCTCAAACATCAAAACCAATGCTGACTAATCCCTTTTAGATCATTTTAATTGAATTTTATGAGCAGGTCACATCTTTGTTGATTTGTTGAGCTTTATATGAGCTTTACATTATTTAATACCGTTTGTAAAAGCCAGCCAGATGTGCAAAAGCACATTGCCAAAAGATAAGTGTGGATAATGCATCATTAACAATGTCCTTTAAAGGTCATTCGAGCGTCCTGCCGCGAGACTGTTTCCAATGGGTTTCTGGCAGGTGTTGAACCAGTGGGGAGACAAGGGTCCTACTGACTCCGTTCACAAGAAAGAGGAAGAGACTAAGGTGGAAAAGGAAGAGAGAGAGCGAGAGAGCGAGAGAGAGAGAGAGAGAGAGAGAGAGAGAGAGAGAGAGAGAGAGAGAGAGAGAGAGAGAGTATAGAGATAAAGAACAAACGATTGATTAACAAAGCACAATATCAGTTGAGTCATGGGCTCTTTTCATATTAGCATACTAACATAACCGGTTCTATTAAATCTACAGCACGACCAAAGTAGTCTGATTCCCAAACTGCAGCATGATAAGGTCATGTGACAACAATGTAACATGTGTGAAACCTTTATAAGAGCATATATTATTTAATGTAGATCTCTTTCTGTTTCAATGGCTACGGTTCAGTATCAGTATCAACTGCTTCAAACGTGGGCCGAGGGAATTATAAGTATCTGTTCGCTCTTCTCTTGTCAGCTTTAAAAATCTCAAAGATACAGACTCGGGGAAGATGATTAGCAATTATAGCCTCAGGGAACGAATTATGAACTCCCACACACACAACCTCTGTCCATCGCCCTGTGAGAAACTGAGAGTTCACAGTCTATTTTATTGACAAAGCATCTCTTAAACTAATGAAATGTTTTCATTAGCAGGTCATGTTCCTCATTTCACTCAATATAGGTCATAAGTCACTGGGGGAAATGAACGTTTCATTAATAATCTCAATTTGATGGTCCATCTGTTTCCAAAGGCAAGCGTCACTATTACTGCTGATTTGAACAATCCCTCTAAACACAAACTAAGATTTAAAGGGATAGTTCACCTAAACATGTAAATTCAGTCATTGTTTACTCACCGCTGTGTTGTTATAACTCTATATGACTTTCTTTCTCTGAACGCAAAGGGAGAAATTGCGAATGAATGTTGTGCTCAGTGATGTCATACAATGGCAGTTGTATGACATCACTGACCTCTTCAAGCTTCAAAAGAACACAAAAGTATCATTCAGAATTCTAATTAATTA